>NC_090246.1:9652536-9702536 GCF_037325665.1 Littorina saxatilis | reverse complement strand
TGTGAAGGAAGCAATAAGAAAAATGCGCTTTTTTTTTTTACAGACCCCCCAAAGGATTGTTGCGATTATGATTAGGTTTATACAGTCACCTCACATGTAGTTCCCTAGCACCCAACGGACACACAGATGCGAGGAGATAGATAGACAGACAGTCAACAGACTGAATGAGGACAAACACAAACATGGAGAAACTGACTCAGACACACTCACAGAAAGAAACACTGCACACACCCACAAACACACACAGACGCACACACTGACGCATAAACACACTCACACACAGACGCACACACTGACGCATAAACACACTCACACACACACACACACACACTGACACGCGCGCGCGCGCGCACGCGCACACACCGGCACACACACACACCGCACACCGTGCCGTGCACCGGCCGCACTGCACACACAAACTAATACAAACACACAGAGCGCTATTTTCTGTTGCGTTAGCACATACTGAAAGAAAACAATCACACACTATATTCTCCTTAAAAGTTTTAACCTACATTGCTGGGCTGACGAAACCACAAGAAAGAGCCAGCTGTCCGCACACAATGGCAAACGCAAGCAAACCGTTACCGTTAAGTTTCCACAGTTTCTGACTATTTCCATCGGCTCGTTGGTCTAGGGGGTATGATTCTCGCTTTGGGTGCGAGAGGTCCCGGGTTCAAATCCCGGACGAGCCCTGATATTTTTTTTTCCTCTCCGTGTCTTTGTGTGATGTGGAGATCTTGCTGTGTCGTACCAGATTTACATGAGGTTTTTTTTTATATTGAACACACACACACACACACACACACATGCACCGTACACACGCAAACACGTGTATGATATATTTATTGCACGTCAGTAAGTTTACACACACACACACACACACACACACACACACACACATCGCTATTTTCCGTTGCGTTAGCACAGACTGAAACAAAACTACCTCATACTATATTCTCTCTATATTGACATTTTGACCCATTGCTGAGCTGACGAAACAGGGAAGAGCCAGCTGTCACACAATGGCAAACGCACGCAAACCGTTATGTTTATCTTTCCACAGTTTGACGGTTCCTTCGTCGGCTCGTTGGTCTAGGGGTATGATTCTCGCTTTGGGTGCGAGAGGTCCCGGGTTCAAATCCCGGACGAGCCCTGGTATTTTTTGTCCCTCCGGCCGTTTTACTACATTTTAGTATGTGTATCTTTCTTTCTTTCTTTATTTGGTGTTTAACGTGTTTTTTTTTTTTTTTTTTTTTTTTTTTTATTTTTTTTTAAGGGGCTTATTGTCCGTCAGGTCTTAATTGCCTATATTGGACATGAATTGGTTTATACGATTCGAGTTTTTACGCCCTCACGGCTTTTGATGTTTGCGTGTTTAGGTGGTATCAGCCATCTGCACTTATGGTAGAATGACCAAGATCTTTAACGTGCCATTGTGGTGACACGGGGGTGGGAGATGGATACCGTCTCTGGGTCTGCACATAAAGTTGACCCGTGTCCGTCCCGGCCCGGATTCGAACCAGCGACCTCTCGATCACAAGTCCAGTGCTCTACCACCTGAGCTACCCGGGCTATTCAAGGTTATATCGCGACGGGGAAAGGGGGGAGATGGGATAGGGGAAAGGGGGGAGATGGGATAGAGCCACTTGTTAATTGTTTCTTGTTCACAAAAGCACTAATGAAAAAATTGCTCCAGGGGCTTGCAATGTAGTTCACTATATGACCTTACTGGGAGAATGCAAGTTTCCAGTACAAAGGACTTAACATTTCTTACATACTGCTTGACTAAAATCTTTACAAACATTGACTATATTCTATACAAGAAACACTTAACAAGGGTAAAAGGAGAAACAGAACCGTTAGTCGCCTCTTACGACATGCTGGGTAGCATCGGGTAAATTCTTTCTCGTCCCAACCAATATGGGACTCCCCCTAACAACCCGCGGGGGGTAGTATGTGTATGGTGTGTTTAGTTGTGAATCAGATATAAAAGCAAAAACAATTTTGCTTTGGCCACGTTGATTTTTGAGAAGAAGTATGTGTGTGTGTGTGTGTGTGTGTGTGTGTGTGTGTGTGTGTGTGTGTGTGTGTGTGTGTGTGTGTGTGTGTGTGTGTGTGTGTGTGTGTGTGTGTGTGTGTGTGTGTGTGTGTGTGTGTGAATATCTGTGTGTTTTGGTTTTTAGTCCCGATTGACAGCACGGAAGTGAGATACATGTCAGGTGTTTACTGTTATTCATTGTTTAATGTTCGAATGTCTATATATGGCTAAGTTGGTTGGTTAGTTGGTTGTTTGGTAAACAAACACCAGTGCAATGATTTAATCAATCAATCAATCAATGAGTCTTATATCGCGCATATTCCGTGGGTACAGTTCTAGGCGCTCTGCAGTGATGCCGTGTGAGATGAAATTGTATACGGCCAGTAGATTGCAGCCATTTCGGCGCATATTTACCTTTCACGGCCTTATTCCAAGTCACACGGGTATAGGTAGACAATTATTAACTGTGCCTAAGCAATTTTGCCAGGAAAGACCCTTTTGTCAATCGTGGGATCTTTAACGTGCACACCCAATGTAGTGTACACGGGGGGAGGTTCGGACACCGAAGAGAGTCTGCACACAAAGTTGACTCTGTGAAATAAATTTCCGCCGAACCTGGGATCGAACTCACGCTGACAGCGGCCAACTGACTACAAATCCAGCGCGCTACCAACTGAGCTATATCCCCGCTACCAACTGAGCTATATCCCCGCTACCAACTGAGCTACATCCCCGCCCATTTACATTATTTGCGCACACTAGTGTGTGTTTTCCTATTGTTTTTGCTTCTGCAAGCAAGTAACAACAAGATCAATTAGCTTATCACGCAATTGATAAGTTAACTCAAGAAGCAAAAGATCAATCAAATTAACATACCAAAAAAACACCAAATAAACTAACACAGCAAGTAAGATATTAAAACAGCTAGAACCGAAATCGTTCTACGATAAGAAATAAGTTATGCAGACAACAAAAGAAATTTTAAGAATATTCGAGGTTTATACCGACCAAGTCAAACGAGAAAGCAACACAGATATTAATTGTGTAATCTTCTTCCGTATGGGAACCGGTGTAGGATCCGGTCCGGTCCCCCCTCTGAAATAGTCCCCCGGGGGACCAATTCGTGGCAAAAACTGCTCTATAATGGTCCCCCCTCAGACATCCAGCCTCGTTTTTCTTGTTACAATGTTAGTAATGTTACCAGCAATTTTAGAGAAAAGAAAGGAAAGAATCAGATACTGGTTTCATTTCTTCTTGTCAGTATTTATTTATTATTCATTTTATTTCATGTCATTTTTCTTTTGAACGGCATTATAAATCAGATCTATTTTATTTTCTGCAAAATATAGTCAAACAAAGAGATTGCTGTCTGTGCACTACATAATACCGGACGAAGATATAGATTGAAAAATGGCTTGAATGCCTAAGAAAAACGAGGCTGGATGTCTAAGGGGGGACCATTATAGAGCAGTTATTGCCACGAATTGGTCCCCCGGGGGACTACTTCAGAGGGGGGACCGGACCGGATCCTACACCGGCTATTCACTATATACCTACCGACAAGCGTTTTCGTTACCCAGCTCGTTATGAATGAAGTCGCGACAAAGGTGACAACAGTATTTGTCTTTAAATGATTTCCTGTAAGTCAGGTTCAAAGGTTTACCCCAGTCAAGAAATGATGGGAAAATGTGTGTGTGCAGGCGCGCGCGCGTGTTGTGTGCGTGTATGTGTGTGTGTGTGTGTGTGTGTGATATTGTTCTTACCAGCTGTTGTTGTTTACTCGTGTTTTCTTTCTTCGGGTGTTTGTTTGCTTGCTAATTGCTAGTTTATTTAATTGTTAGATTGCTTACCTGCTAGCTTACGTTTTCAAGTGCTCGCAAGATCAACATTGATCATACTTTTTTTTTCTACTGAGCATATTAATATGGTAACTGTGCTGGTACAAAAAGGAAAAATAATATATCAGGGCTCGTCCGGGATTTGAACCCGGGACCTCTCGCACCCTAAGCGAGAATCATACCCCTAGACCAACGAGCCGATGGATACACAGGCAAAAGCTTAAATAGTTATGTGTACCTGGATATTTACGTTTGCGTGACAGCTGTTTGTGATAGCATAGACCTGTGTGAAGACTGATAGTGATATGTAACATGCGCTTATCTTTTTCAGTAACAAGCACACTCTACTTTCTGCCTTTGAGCTATCGCCGTGCCGCCATATGATACGTTACGTTTTGCAGTTCAATTGCTGGGCTGACGTAATAATTGCACAAAGATAATGTTGTATTTTGACTGTGAAGGCATCGGCTCGTTGGTCTAGGGGTATGATTCTCGCTTTGGGTGCGAGAGGTCCCGGGTTCAAATCCCGGACGAGCCCTGATACTTTTTGTCCCTCCGTTTTTAGTGCATTTTAGTTTTTGTTTGATGTGTTTGTTGTAAATCATATGCCACGTTTGCTGTTGGTATATATTTGTGTGTGTTTGTGTTTGTGTGTGTGTGTGTGTGTGTGTGCGTGTGCTTGTGTGTGTGTGTGTGTGTGTGTGTGTGTGTGTGTGTGCTTGTTCATTTTGTTGTTAGTGCTGTCGTTGTCATTGTCTTCTCCGTCGTGTACGAACATTGTATTCACATTTTTTTCAACTGTTCTCATCACGCCGGTTGTTCTGATCAAGTTATTACACAGGCACATGATCTTAACCTGTGGTTATTATCGTTGCGAAATGCTTCGATTTTTGTTTTTTTGGTTGTTTACGTGTTACTTGCATGTTTGCTGCTAGTTTATATATGTTCGTTTGTTCGGTTGCTGGTTTGCTTGCAATCTTTCTCTCTTGCTTGTTTGTTTGTTCGTTAAATCCCGCGATTTGTTTTATGTTGATTTGTTGTTGGTGTGTTTTTCCGGTTTTTGTTTCGTTGTTTGGTTGTTCAATTGTCTTGTCTGCTTGTTTGCTTGCTTTTTTGTTTGTTCAAAGAGGTCACAGCGCCGGTCTCGGTCAAAGATACATTTGGATTTTATTTTATTAGAACCACGCGAATCCTTTGAGGCAAATAGTAGCAAAGATAATATAAGCGTTCTCAATGTTGTTATTGTTTGAAACGTGTGTATGTGAATTTGAATAAACACGCTTAAACCATAATATAAGCACATTGTGTCTCTGCCTGCCTATGGTGTAGGCCTACGCTACATTGCTGACGAAATCACTGGACAGCGCAAGCTGTCACACAAACATCTAAATACGGCTTGCGATACTATCGGCTCGTTGGTCTAGGGGTATGATTCTCGCTTCGGGTGCGAGAGGTCCCGGGTTCAATTCCCGGACGAGCCCTATCTTTTTTTTGTGTAGGTTGATCAGTTACACGTGTTTTCCGTCATAAAGCAGGGTGTAGTTTCATGCAGTGCATGATTGTATTTTTTTTGGTTGTAAAATGCTGATGATTAATGTTAATTTGTGCACACACGCAGTTAGCTTCATTCCTGCGATCGCCTAAAATTATTAGATTGAAATGATCTCAGATATGTTGTTTGTTTGTTGTATTGGAGAGGGGGGGGGGGGGGGTCGAATTTGCTTTACTTCTGTAATGTATTATTTCGTTTTATTGTCGGTCAGAATATCTAGATGATGAGTTGGTGAATTTTGTGTTTGGTCGGTGTGTAGGATGGTTGGTTGGAAAGCACCAGTATAATTGATTTACATTATTCGCTTTCACCATCGCAGAGTAAGCCACTCTCTAACGAAATCCTAATCTGACAAATTGTTGCGCGATCAAAATAAAGCGCACATAAATTGATCTCTAAGTTTGCTATGTAACATCGTAGGCTCGTTGGTCTAGGGGTATGATTCTCGCTTAGGGTGCGAGAGGTCCCGGGTTCAAATCCCGGACGAGCCCTAATTTTTTTTCTTCCTTGCAGGATAAAAAGAAACAGTTTACTTTCTTGTTCGTTAGTTTGTTTTCAAGTTGGCTGTTCGTTTGTTTGTCCGTGTGACTTATTCGTCTCGTGTCCTCGTGTATGTGGTTGTTTGCAGCTCTGTTACTTAGTTCATTGTTCAGGCAGACTACTGATATAACGAATACTTTGTCTAATAATATGTACAGAGTATCGGATGAGGTCAAACTATAATGATTTTATTTAACCAGCCGTTATAAGGCATAGTGTCTCTTTACACGTGCATAATTTATAACTACTCCATTTAGCAGCCGTTAAAACACGTTTTGTCTAAGTGTACGTGGAGAGTATATATTTGACGAGGTGAAACTATAACTACTCAATTTAACCAGCCGTTATAAGGCATAATATTGTCTGTTTACACGTGCATAGTTTATAACTACTCCATTTAACAGCCGTTTTAAGACGTTTTGTACACCTGTACGTACAGAGTATCTGACGAGGTGAAACTATAACTACTCCATTTAACCAGCCGTTGTAAGACTTTTTGTCTATTAAAGTGTACGTGCAGAGTATCTGACGAGTCACCAGCCGTTATAAGGCTTTTTGTCTGAGTGTACGTGCAGAGTATCTGACGAGGTGAAACTATAACTACTCTATTCACCAGCCGTTATAAGGCTTTTTGTCAAAGTGTACGTGCAGAGTATCTGACGAGGTGAAACTATAACTACTCTATTCACCAGCCGTTATAAGGCTTTTTGTCTAAGTGTACGTGCAGAGTATCTGACGAGGTGAAACTATAACTACTCTATTCACCAGCCGTTATAAGGCTTTTTGTCTAAGTGTACGTGCAGAGTATCTGACGAGGTGAAACTATAACTACTCTAATCACCAGCTGTTATAAGACGTTTTGTTTTAGTGTACGTGCAGAGTATCTGACAAGGTGAAACTATAACAGCCGTTCGTTATAAGACGTTTTGTCTAATTATACGTACAAAGCATATGACAAGGTGACACAATAACTTTTCCATTCACCAGCCGTTATAAGGCATTTTGTCAGTTTATTTGTGCAGATTTTCTGACGACGTGAAACTATAACTTTTCCATTCACCAGCTGTTATAAGGCATTTTGTCAGTTTATCTGTGCAGATTTTCTGACGACGTGAAACTATAACTTTTCCATTCACCAGCCGTTATAAAGTGTGTTGTCTTTGTATATGAACATAAGGCATAAGACATAAGACATAAGATAATCTATTGTCCATACAATTACACAATGGATAGAAAAGTGTGGTTCATCTGCTGTTGAACAACCAAACAACATATGACATCGGCTAAAAAACATTTATACAAACATACAAAGTAAAATCACCCGAAGTACTTCAGACAGGCTCGCAT
The DNA here is from genome assembly GCF_037325665.1 of Littorina saxatilis. NCBI lineage: Eukaryota > Metazoa > Mollusca > Gastropoda > Littorinimorpha > Littorinidae > Littorina > Littorina saxatilis. The sequence continues at coordinate 9,695,218 of NC_090246.1, read as the reverse complement.
GCCCACATACATACTCCCCTACTCTCGCTCTCTCACACACTTGCGCTCGGAATCGAGAGGTTGCGTGTTCGACCCTGGGTCGGGCCGCTATTTTCTCCCCCCATTCCTAACCTAGGTGGTGGGTTCAAGTGCTAGTCTTTCGGATGAGACGAAAAACCGAGGTCCCGTATACACTACATTGGGGTGTGCACGTTAAAGATCCCACGATTGACAAAAGGGTCTTTCCTGGCAAAATTGTATAGACATATATAAAAAAATGTCCACCAAATACCCGTGTGACTTGGAATAATAGGCCGTGAAAAGTATATACTCGCCTAACACGCTTGAGATTTACTGGCCGATGTGAATGCGTGATATATTGTGTAAAAAATTCCATCTCACACGGCATATTGTAAACGCCATGAGCCTCCCCTCCGGGAGGGTATGTGCGTAGAAATACTCACTAATAAACACACACACACACACACATACACATACACACACCCTCACACACACACACACACACACACACACACACACACACACACACACACACACACACACACACACACACACAATCACAAACCAACAAATAACTAAATAGACACATATTGGGATAGCATTGGCTGGGGCTTAAAGGCAACCATCAATACATTTCACTTCTGAAAGGAAATTTAAGACAGACACTAATTATTCTATACAGAGTATTCTAACAGAACAAAAGATGGGCCGGAACGAACATCAAGGCAGCAACATCGAGAAAATTGTCAATCAAAAAGAAGAAAGATGAAGTTTATGGAACGTTTGTTTGCCAGCCGACCACGAAGGGCCATATCAGGGCGGTGCTGCTTTGACATACAACGTGCGCCACACACAAGACAGAAGTCGCAGCACAGGGTTCATGTCTTACCCAGTCACATTATTCTGACACCGGACCAACCAGTCCCAGCACTAACCCCATAATGCCAGACGCCAGGCGGAGCAGCCACTAGATTGCCAATTTTAAAGTCTTAGGTATGACCCGGCCGGGGTTCGAACCCACGACCTCCTGATCACGGGGCGGACGCCTTACCACTAGGCCACCGTGCCGGTATGGAACGTTTAATTAGAAACAAAATGGAAGCTTTTCTGAAGAAAAACCCTGAATCTGTCTTGTTTTGTTATTCTTGAAATTGAAACGTAAGAAGTCTGTCTGTTTGAGATTTTTTTTAAGAAAGCTGACACGGAAATAAAGACACAGGAAGCATCTTCACATGTTAGGCTTACTGTTTATAACAATAATATCAACAGTGCTTTGTCTCTCGTGTTAATTTCATGTCACCTAATAAACCATTACGAAAGTAACAATCACAATAACAATTACTCTACTCGTCCTGAACAGGAAAGTAACATGAGGGACGAATACAGTCTGTCAATGGATGATTTACTTACGAGACAAATTGTAGACGGTGTTGTTCATTTCAAAGCACATTCTGCATTGACAACTAGTTAGATGTACAGTGTTGGCTATCTTTGCGAAGACGATTTGGTGGATATGGAGGTTGTCGTCCTCCTGCTTGGTTTAAACACAATTATATTCAATCTAAACATGATACACTGATAAAACGAAACACAATAGGGACACGAACTCAAGCGAACGCTTATAAACTTGGCCAACAAATTATTGCAACAAATTTCAAACCTAAATTAAAGCATTAATCCCCGTGTCATTTTATTAACACTTTATATGCCAGAAAAGGCCGTTCACTTAACCTTCAGGATCACCTTTTGGACTAAATATTTCTTTTACAGGGATCACATGACCGGCGCTCAAGTAAGGGTACCCTCAAAATCGACCAGACAAAAACGGAAGAGCCGAATGAAAAATCGACACAAAATCACAATAGGCTTCGTAGTTTTCCCATTGTCTCTTCCACCTCTTCCACGAATCTTCTAGACCAACGGTCGAAAGATCGAGTTTTCCAGGCGCTGGCAGACTTCCTCCTTGTGAAAATCTTCTTGCGGCGGCTTGCGCTTGTCTCGCTTCCCCATTCTGCATGATGATCGTAAGTTCAAGTTTCTTCTGACATCATATCACGTTAGCTCAAAAGGACAAACGCTTGGCTTCTTCTTCGAGCTCTTTATTCAAGATAATCATACATGGGGTGTCGCATGTCCATTGACATCTGCATCCAGTGCGCATGTGCAAAAGTACAATTACTTCCTATCACATGACATAATTACATACGTCATCTTATGACCACTATCGTCACAACTGGGATGGAAAACATACACTCTTCCTCTGTCTACTCGTCTCGTCACGGCTGCGTTGATGTACACGGTAGTGAGCCCAGCAGATTTGAACAAACAGTCCTCGTTGGCTCACGTAAGTGTAGCCTATGCGATCGTAACTTTGTCTGTCTGTGCGTGTGTGTGTGCGTGTGTATGTCTGTGGTAGAAACTTTAACAGATTGAAGACGTCACATTATGGCGTAAGAGGGTTAGACGTCACGCGAACGAATTACTGAAAGTCTCGGTCATTGTTATTTTGAGCGGGCCGAGATTAGTTGGCAGTCGTGTCCCTGTAAGTAGGCTACATGCAGACAGACAGATCTAGATCTAGTGTCTCGCTTTCTTGCACAGTTTCACCTATGCTCTTTCTGTGTGTGTGTGTGTGTGTGTGTGTGTGTGTGTGTGTGTGTGTGTGTGTGTGTGTGTGTGTGTGTGTGTGTGTGTGTGTGTGTGTGTGTGAGTATGTGTGACGGAGTGATTGAGTTTGTGTTACTGTTTGTCGATTTCTTACGTGAGCCTTGGTGGCTTCGCCTCTTGTTTTCTAATGTTTTAACTAGCACAGGACAAAAACTTCTGTTTTTGTTTTTTGTCGATCACGTTTCCATTCAATACATTCAAAAAGCAACCAAGTGCAGCTATTATTACAACTACTACAACAACAATTAACATTTTAGTTAAAACCAACCAAAGACAAGATAAATGCTACTTTACTACTGCTGTTAAAACTACCATTACAACCACTAGTATCAATAACGACGAGGACGAGGACGACGACGACTCTGATGACGATGATGATGATTATGATGACGACGACGACGACGATGATGATGATGATGATGATGATGATGAGGAGGAGGAGGAGGAAGAGGAGGAGGAGGACAACAAAGATCGTGTAAGTCATCTGTGAACTACCGCTGTTTGTTTAACTCTTATTGAGGGTTAATGAAAAAAGAGTTGCAATGCAGCAGTGAAAACGTTTCCCCCACATGACATACATACAGACAGGCAGGAAGGCAGCTAGACACACGGACGCACACATATACTCTATTTTCAATTACGGTTGCACAGACTGAGAGACAAACAAAAGCGAACTATATTTTTTGGGGGGAAAGCTACAGCGTTTTATCAGTTGTTCAATTCAACATGGCCCTGCTGAGGAGGCCATTAAAACCAAGCTGTCACGCAAACATACCATTTCATTACTTGTTCTATACTATCTTTTGCCCGTGTACTCATCGGCTCGTTGGTCTAGGGGTATGATTCTCGCTTCGGGTGCGAGAGGTCCCGGGTTCAATTCCCGGACGAGCCCCATTTTTTCAAGGATGAATTGTTACAATTTGTTTGCTTACTTGTGCTGTGGTATTCATGGAAAACCTATTTGTTTTATGCTTTTCTATAAGGACGTGTTTGTGTGTATGTATGTGTGTGTGTGTGCGTGTTTTTAAAGTGTTGTTCTTGTTGTAGTCGTTGTCGATACCAGTGACTGCTTGATGTTTTTGTCCGCTGGTCTGATATAAACAGATCATTGTTGTGTGTCTTAAGGTTGTAAATAATTCAGTGTTGAATAGCTTGTTGACTGAGTGTACACAAAGGTCGCATAGCGACTTGCAATAACAGAAGTGGGGGTGAAAGTCACCGCTCGGGAGACCGGCACGGTTGGCCTGGTGGTAATTAAGGTGTCCGCCCCGTTATCGGGAGGTCGTGGGTTCGAAACCCGGCCGGGTCATTCCTAAGACTTTAAAATTGGCAATCTAGTGGCTGCTCCGCCTGGCGTCTGGCATTATGGGGTTAGTGCTAGGACTGGTTGGTCCGGTGTCAGAATAATGTGACTGGGTGAGACATGAAGCCTGTGCTGCGACTTCTGCCTTGTGTGTGGCGCACGTTATATGTCAAAGCAGCACCTTCGTGGTCGGCTGGGCGTTAAGCAAACAAGCAAACAAACAAACAAACAAACAAACAAAAACCGCTCGGGGGAAGCGAGACTGTGGGGGTGACATGGTTTGAAGTGGAAAATCACGGGGGAAGCGAGACTGTGGGGGTGACATGGTTTGAAGTGGAAATCACGGGGGAAGCGAGACTGTGGGGGTGACATGGTTTGAAGTGGAAATCACGGGGGAAACGAGACTGTGGGGGTGACATGGTTTGAAGTGGAAAATCACGGGGGAAGCGAGACTGTGGGGGTGACATGGTTTGAAGTGGAAAATCACGGGGGAAACGAGACTGTGGGGGTGACATGGTTTGAAGTGGAAATCACGGGGGAAACGAGACTGTGGGGGTGACATGGTTTGAAGTGGAAAATCACGGGGGAAGCGAGACTGTGGGGGTGACATGGCTTGAAGTGGAAAATCACGGGGGAAGCGAGACTGTGGGGGTGACATGGCTTGAAGTGGAAAATCACGGGGGAAGCGAGACTGTGGGGGTGACATGGTTTGAAGTGGAAAATCACGGGGGGTCTTAAGAGGGACGCTCCACTGTGATAGATAGATAGATAATTTAGATAGATAATTTATTGCCAAGTGTACAATACATGAATGAACATAAAAAATACACGCGGAAAGCAGCTTGCTGTGTGATAAAACAAAAATAAATAGCATTCATACATCTCTGGCGCATAGCATCATACATACATGGGTAAGACAATTTGGTATCACAGTAACTAATACATACACTATACAGACATGGTGAGAACTGTGCACCTATCTTGCTAAAGCCTCGGTCTCACATATACGATTTTTCGGAAGTGTCGGGGATAGTTAAGTCGGCTAGGTCGGAAGTGTCGGATGCAAATTCGGCTCCAAATTTCACTCCCGACCTGTCCTTACGACTGATCCGACCATGTAGCCGACAAGCAGACGACAACCACCCGACTTTAGGGCCGACAAATCCGACATGTGTTCAGACACTTCCGACTGCAGTAACGACAATTCCGACTGCAGTTACGACAGGCCCGGCTGAAAAACTTCCGAACAATAGCCGACTCTCACGACCAGTGTAACGACTAAACCGACTAGCTAACGACTGTCCTAACGACAAATCAGACTGCCCTTACGACTAATCCGAACGAAACTATGCTACCGACAAATCCGACCACCCTTACGAGTCTTCCGACTACCGTTACGACTAATCAGAATCGCTTTACGACTAAACCGACACGCTTACGACAACCACCCGACAAATTTCTATTCGTCTGAGTCGGGAGGCTCTTCCGACTGTTTTGAAAATTTCAAAACAGTCAGAAGGGCCTTCCGAACTATCCGACTTTTCAAAAACAAAATTGCTAATTCTCACGAACTCTCCGACCTCTTCCGACTTCCAGCCGACTACCTAAAGTCGGGTGACATTCGTAGATGTGAGACCGAGGCATTAGCTCACTGGCGCGGTGGCCTTACAGCAGAGAGTCTCAGTTGAAGTTAATTGAACCATGCTCGTGTGCCTGGTTCAACGGAGACTCTCTGCTGTAAGGCCGCCAGTGAGCTGAGCGAGATAGGTGTAGAGTGAAACCCCCCTCTTAAGACCCCCGATTTAAGACTTCCTCACTTTAATGGCCCTGTTATTGGATAAGAGATTTTACAGTCCAGTGAGGTCACCCTCATGGAAATTCGGGCTGCTTTCTCCCCGGGGAAAGCGAGCTGCCATACATACGGCGCTACCCATATATATATTTTTTTCCTGTATGCGTGTATTCATGTTTTACTTTATTCCAAGTCCCACGGGTATTTGATGGACATTTTTATCTATGCCTATACAATTTTGCCAGGAAAGACCCTTTTGTCAGTCGTGGGATCTTTAACGTGCACACCCCAATGTAGTGTACACGAAGGGACCTCGGTTTTTCGTCTCATCCGAAAGACTAGCACTTGAACCCACCACCTAGGTTAGGAAAGGGGGGAGAAAATTGCGGCCTGACCCAGGCCTGAACACGCAACCTCTCGCTTCCGAGCGCAAGTGCGTTACCACTCGGACACCCAGTCCCCCCTTATTTAAGCTTTTCTGTTCATAGCCTCTTTAAAATTACCTCCTTTTTAAGACCTGACTTTCACAGAATTTTGGAGGTCTTAAAGAGGGGTTCCACTGTACTGTAGTGAAACTGCGAAGAACTCAACACCGTCCGAGATGTACGATGAAGATTATGTCTGCGATCCAGCGTCAGAGACACAGCGAAATGGGGAAACAAAAAATTAGGGCTCGTCCGGGATTTGAACCCGGGACCTCTCGCACCCTAAGCGAGAATCATACCCCTAGACCAACGAGCCGATGTCTTCCGGGTATCACACCTTGCAAAATCAATGCTTTTAGCAAGCATTACAACGCTTGTGCAATAACTTAATTGTGTCCATCATTTCGTCAGTCAAGCTTTGTGGATGTGATAAACAAAGACACGCAGTAATGAAGCCAGCTTCCCCTGTGTGACCGGAAAAGCATGCTTTCATTCAAACGGTATTTATAAGTATCCCAACTAACATATTTCGGCTGTTTGGACTGTTAGATAGATGGCGACTTTTGCATTAGAGGGGTGGAACAACTTGTCCATGATCAGCTAAATCTAGTATTGTAATGATAGGTTGAGGAAAAATAGGAAGGCTCGCGCGCAGTCCCGGATTCAAACCCAGGACCTCTTCCGCCCAAAGCAGAAAAGGTACGTACCATATGTCACCAACGTGCCGCTCTGCAAGTGAATGAACGTGTTTTTAATCCAAACATATCATATCTATATGTTTTTGGAATCAGGAACGGACAAGGAATAAGATGAAATTGTTTTTAAATCGATTTCGGAAATTTAATTTTAATCATAATTGTGACCCTCCACCACGAAATGAGTCGCATGTCACCTCGCGCGGTTCTGCGCTAGGCTTGATATAAGTCCGAAGAGTGTATGGTAACAGCGTGAGGGTCACCTTAGTCACAGGCTTATAACTCAAACAGTTTTCGCTCTTTTCTAAAACGGGTTTCACCACTGGATAGAGCATAAAAAACTCTTTATGAAAATGTAAAAATATGAAAATCATGCAAAGGTGACATGCGACTCATTCCGTGGTGGAGGGTCACAATTTATATATTTTTAATTTTCAGAGCTTGTTTTTAATCCGAATATAACATAATTATATATTTTTGGAATGAGAACATGATGAAAAATACGATAAATGTAATTTTGGATCGTTTTATAAAAAAAATCATTTTAATTACAATTTTCAGATTTCTAATGACCAAAGTCATCAATTAAATTAAGCCTCCAAGCTGAAACGCAATACCAAAGTCCGGCCTTCGTCGAAGATTGCTTTGCCAAAATTTCAATCAATTTTATTGAAAAATGAGGGTGTGACAGTGCCGCCTCAACTTTTACAAAATGCCGGATATGACGTCATCAAAGACATTTATTGAAAAAATGAAAAATATCTGGGGATATCATACTCAGGAACTCTTATGAAAAATGTCATAAAGATCGGTCCAGAAGTTTACTCTGAATCGCTCTACACACACACACACACACACACACACACACACACACACACACACACACACACACACACACACACATATACACCACGACCCTCGTCTCGAAAACTTGAATAAATGTAAAAAGGGCTCGTCCGAGATTTGAACCTGGGACCTCTCGCATCCTAAGCGAGAATCATACCCCTAGACCAACGAGCTGCTGAATCCACTGTCGATACCTAAATTGGATAATAAAAGCTTACAGTGCACTGTAATGTTTATGATTTTGTCAGTCGCCTTTTTTGTATTTGAAAACAAATGCCAAGTCGCGTAAAGCGATAAAAATCAAAACATGAGGTCAACCAGTCGGCCTTGTACATGAGATTGTTTTGGGAAATCTGGGAAATTCGCTACTTAAGATCTAATTTGTTTGTCATTTCCGGCGATAGCAATCGTTGTACTTTCATGAAAAAAACAATGTATTATCACTTTAACAAGATGTAGACCAGTAAATTTCACAGAAAAGAACACGGATAAAAAATAAAGGGCTCGTCCGGGATTTGAACCCGGGACCTCTCGCACCCGAAGCGAGAATCATACCCCTAGACCAACGAGCCGATGACTTTCGGGTATCACACCTGGCATAATCAATGCTTTCAACATGCATTACAATGCTTGTGCAATAACTTAATTGTGTCCATGATTTCGTCAGTCAAGCTTTGTGGATTTGATAAATAAAGACACGCAGTAATGAAGTCAGCTTCCCGGTGTCACCCGAAAAGCATGCTTTCATTCAAATGGTGGGGCCCAAGGACTGTTATGCCGGGGTGGAAGTAGAGATAAGCGCCTACTTCCCAAGAAATGCTCCAAATGGCTTCGTGTCTCCAAACACCTCTGACAGTCAAATCCAGCTCCTGGCCTTCACGTGGCGGGCCCTGTCTTCGACTAACAGGAGAAGGGATGCAGGCGGGTCACTGGCGCCTTAAAACCAGCTGCTTCGGGCAGATGGGGCTCGTTAACCTTGGATGGTCGCTCATCTAGGAGAAGGACAACTCCGATTTCAAAACCCGCACTGCCTTGTGTGCGCCTTGGGAAAGGCAAAGGCTACAAGAAGGAAAACTTCGACGTCAAACCCGGGTAGAGTGGACTCGACAGCCCAGCAAGGCAGCTACTCTTGGGGAGGAGGCAACCCTGAGTAAGAACCTCAACCACCGAAGACGGAAGACAGCAGCCAACTTGGCGTGGGGAGAAAATCGGCTGTCTACGCTCCCACGATAATATGGCCGTACAATTATCCTTAGATCGATGTGGTGTCGTCCTGGTGTCCCGCAGCCAGGGTAGGACGGCGCCGGGCCTCCAGCCTCAAGGAGGTCCAACTTCAGCGACTGACTGCGGTTCTGACCCTCTTCCTTTGACCGGGGGAGGGCAGAATAGAGCTACCGGTCAACAACTTCGCATCATGCATTGGAATGCAGAAGGGGTGCGACAGAAGAAACTTGAACTGCAACAGTTCCTCAAGTCACAACAAATAGACATATGTTGCATCCAAGAGACCCATCTCAACAGCTCCCATAGATTCTCTGTAAGAGGATATGAAACTCATCGATTTGACCGGGAAAACAGACCAAAAGGTGGAGTCCTAACTCTGGTAAAAACCAACCTGTCTTCCATAGAGGTGCAAAGATCAGAAGATGCTGACATGGAATTCATCACCGTGAAGCTCATTCTCCCAGAAAGAAACCTGACCATTTGCAACCTCTACAGTCCGCCCAACAAGATGATGCAACTTCACTGTCTTCGACCTGGCTCTGAAGACTGGATTGTAGTTGGTGACTTCAACAGCCACTCCCCCAGCTGGGGTTATCCAAGTCTGGATGCAAAAGGCGAAGAAGTGGAAGACTGGCTCATCGAAAACCAGCTGGTCCTTGTCAACAAGCCTGATGATCCCCCAACCTTCTATTCCAGAGTGTGGAAGAAGACCAGCACACCTGATCTTGCCATAGCCACTGACAACGTGCACAAGATCACGAAGAGAGAGATCAGCGAGCAACTTGGAGGCAGCGACCACAGACCCACAATCCTGACCATTGCCAAGCAGGTCATCCCCAGCACAGGGAAACTGCCGCCCAGTTGGAACTACAAGAAAGCCAACTGGATGCTCTTCAGCCAACTCACTGACCTCTACACAAAGTCCATCACCTTCGATAGGCACAGTGTCGACAGAAACGCCTCCATGTTCAACTCCGCCATACTCCAGGCAGCGAAAAAGTCCATTCCAAGAGGCAGGCGGCGTGACTACAAACCGTACTGGAACAACGCCCTGGAAGAGTTGCACAAGAAGCTGAGCGAAGCGAGAGAAAACATGGAGAAGGACCCCACACCTGAAAATGTGGCGCGACACTCGCAGATAAGAACAGACTTTGACAAAGAAAAGCAGCGCCAAACCCAGAACAGCTGGAGAGAGAAAACGGCCTCCTTAAACATGGAGAAAGACACTCAAAAGCTATGGCAGCTGACCAAGACACTGAACGAGGACAACTCTGGGAGGAGGAAGGTCACCCTCCACACTAACACCGGAGATGTCACAGGCAAAACAGCCGCAAATGTCTTCGCCAAAGCTTTTGAGGCAGATAGTACAGTGACGGTCCCTGCTGACAGACTGAAGGATGTCAGAAGCCAGACTCGAGCTGCACTTCACAACACAGCAAGTACTGATTTGGACCCATGCATGACCGAACGTCTGATCCTCCGTGAGCTGGAAGAAGCACTGAGAAAGCTGAAGCAGAAGAAGGCCCCAGGCCCTGATGGCATCTCCAACGACATGTTGAAGCACCTCGGCCCTGGTGCAAAGCGATTCCTTCTGTCCATCTACAACCAGAGCTGGTCGACAGGCACTGTGCCTACGAGTTGGAAAGTCGCCCTTATAAGACCCATCCCGAAGAAAGGAAAGGATAAGCGTGACCCATCCAGCTATCGACCCATCAGCCTACTCAGTTGCGTTGGAAAGCTTCTGGAAAGGATCGTGAACAAGAGACTGTTGTCGCTTCTTGAGTCCAGATCTTTCCTTGCACCCACCCAAACAGGCTACCGGCAACATCGCAGCACCGAAGACCAGCTTGCCCTCCTGACGCAGGAGATTGAAGATGCCTTCCAAGAGAAAAAGAAGGTCCTGGCAGTGTTCTTTGATCTGTCCCGGGCCTTCGACACAGTCTGGAAGGAAGGGCTGCTACTGAAGCTTTTGCATGCGGGCGTCCATGGCAAGATGTTCAAGTGGCTGAGTGATTTCCTCTTCAATAGAACAGCAAGAGTGATGGTAGACGGGACGACCAGCAACCTCGTGAAGCTGAGAGAGGGTGTCCCACAAGGCGGAGTGATCTCCCCTACCCTCTTCCTCGTCTACATAAATGACATCACAACAACGGTGCCAAAACATGTCTCGAACACCCTGCATGCGGATGACTTTGCAGTCTGGTGTGCAGAAGAACACACCTCTACAGCAACACACCGTATCCAGAACACCATCAATAGCGTGTCCAGCTGGTCAGAACACTGGGCATTACAGCTGAACACTACCAAGACGGTCAGCACTCTCTTCTCACTCTCCACCTCCAAGGAAAAGGTCCTGCTGAAACTGAAAGACCAAGCAGTCCCACAGGTCGACACGCCAACGTTTCTGGGAGTCACCCTGGACACACGTCTGACGTGGAAGCCGCAGATTGAAGCGACAGAAGGAAGAGCGATGAAGAAGCTCTCGCTCATGAAGAAATTGGCAGGAACCCAGTGGGGCGCAAACTCTGGCATTCTGAAACAGGTCTACACAGGCGCTGTCAGACCGGTCATGGAATACGCCTCCTCAACATGGACCACTGCCTCCAAAACCAACAAAGGAAAGCTGGACAAAGTCCAGAACATGGGGCTAAGGATCATCCTCGGTGCCATGAAAAGTACACCCATCCAAGAAATGGAGAAAACAGCAGACCTGGAACCACTCGAGGACAGACGAGAGTACAAAGCTGTCCTCCAGGGAGAGAAGATGAAGAGACTGACCACTCACCCACTTCACCAAAACCTCAACAAGGGCACCAAGAACAGGCTGAAACGAAAGAGCCTCAAACATCAGGTCAAGGACCTCCAAACGGAGTATGCTGAAGCTCTGGAAGCTGACCCCAACTGCTGTGAGACACTCGTCTCAGACGTCTGGGCCCCACGCAAGAGCTTCCATGAAGTCAGAACAGATGTACCAGGACTGACAGCAAAGGGCGAACAGTCACCACATGTCCAGAAGGCCCTCGCCATGGAGATGATTCAGGACCGCTACCCACATTGCACCTGGACTCACGTCTACACAGACGGCTCCTCAGAGAACGCCGTAAGGAATGGAGGCAGTGGCGTCTACATCCGTCGCCCAAACGGGACCACCACCTCCCTCTCCGTCCCAGCTGGTGACCTGAGCTCGAACTACAGGGCCGAGCTCCACGCCCTCATTACTGCAGCAGAGCACGCAGCAGGGGAAGACCGCAGTCGGCAAAACATCGTCCTCCTCACTGACTCCCTGTCCGCCCTCCAGTCCCTTCTGTCTGGCCCCACTGACCTCCCCACCAGGCAACTCGACAACTGCCTCAGCACCCTGTCTCAACACAACAAGGTGGTGCTCCAGTGGATACCGGCTCATGTCGGCATTGCCGGCAATGAAGAAGCGGACAGGCTGGCAAAAGGAGGTGCGAGACTTCCCCAACCACACAACTCCACCTCGTACAAAGAAGCCAAGACTCTTCTACAACGGAAGAAGAAAGAAAAATGGAAAAAGAGAAACGGAGACTACAACCCACAGGAAGACCCCATCAACAAACTAGACCGGAGAAGCCAAACCACCATTTTCCGTCTAAGGACAGGGCACTGTGGACTGAAGAAACACCTCAAGAGACTGGGCCTTGCAGATGACGCACACTGTGAATGTGGCTCGGAAGAGCAAACTCCGGAGCACATTCTCCAGAACTGCCCCCATCTAGAGACAATACGCCAGAAGTTCTGGCAAGAAGAGACCAGTGTTGGAGCCAAACTCTGGGGTCCTGCCGACGAACTGCGCAAGACTGCGGACTTCCTGGCAGCCACTGGTCTGAGGATCTAGCACGGCCACCAACATCGAACGCAGAAGAAGAAGAAGAATTCAAATGGTATTTTAGTATCCCAACTAACAGATTTCGGCTGTTTGGGCTGTTAGATATATGCCGACTTTTTCATTAGAGGGGTGGAACAACTTGTCCATGATCAGCAAAATCAGCACCCCAAGCAAAAATCAAGCACCCAGAACAACAAACCGTTGCCCGTAAACGCGCAGTACAAGTGATATAAATTATCAGTATGCCTATCTTTTTTCAAAAGTTCAAAAGGTACAGCGGGCTCGTCCGGGATTCGAACCTGAGACCTCTCGCATCCAAAGCGAGAATCATTCCCCTAGACCAACGAGCCGCTCTAAGAATAATGAAACAATGCAATTAAGCCAGATTAAAAGTATCTTGTGAAATACTTTGTACGTTTCGCAACTGGGCTTTGTCATTTTGCTTGGGTCGTTATCAGGAGTCAATTAACACCAATGGCTAATTTTAGAACTCTGTGTTTACTAATGTCCGCTTGCACAAGCAACAAAAGAAGGAGTTTCTTTCAATGGACGGTTGTTATCTATAAATATTAATGCACTATAGCTGCCTAACCGTTTATTTCGAATACGAAACAGAACGTGAGAAGAGGACACACGAAATATGACAAATACATAAAAATAGGGCTCGTCCGGGATTTGAACCCGGGACCTCTCGCACCCTAAGCGAGAATCATACCCCTAGACCAACGAGCCGATGATGACAGGTTTCCAAACTGTGGAGAGACTTTTTACCTTTGCTTTATTATTTTTCTGTACAACTTCCTTATAATAACGCCAGAGTTGTACTCCTTGCACCGGTGTGCGCAAATAATGTACGTCGCTGCTGCTGGTGTTTGTTAACCAACCAACCAACCAGCCAACCAACCAACCAACCAACGAAACCGGATGGACCTACTGACATTAAACAAACCAATGGCTTACATCAGACTCTCACATCTGTGCAGTCAAACGGGACTAGAAAACAAAACACACGGACAGCCAGACAAATTCGCATACGCACGCACATGCAAATACACCAAACATACTCACTCGCGCGCACAAAAACATACACACTCAAACACACGCACGCACGCACGCACGCACGCACGTTCGCACGCACGCAAGCACGCACTCACTCACGCACGCACGCACGCAAGTATGCACGCACACGCACACGCACGCAACAGGAAGATAAAGTAAAAATAAGGGCTCGTCCGGGATTAGGACCCGGGACCTCTCGCACCCTAAGCGATAATCATACCCCTAGACCAACGAGCTGCTGAATCCACTGTCGATACCTTAATTGGATAATAAAAGCTTACAGTGCACTGTGATGTTTATGATTTTGTCAGTCGCCTTGTTTGTATCTGAAAACAAATGCCAAGTCGCGTAAAGCGATACAAATCAAAACATTAGGTCAATCAGTCGGCCTTGTACATGAGATTGTACTGGGAAATCTGGGAAATTCGTTACTTAAGATCTAATTCGTTTGTCATTTCCGGTGATAGCAATCGTTGTACTTTCATGAAAAAAACAATGTATTATCACTTTAACAAGATGTAGACTACAGCCTCAAAGTGCCTTGCTTTAATTCAGTAAATTTCACAGAAAAGAACACGGATAAAACAAAAAGGGCTCGTCCGGGATTTGAACCCGGGACCTCTCGCACCCGAAGCGAGAATCATACCCCTAGACCAACGAGCCGATGACTTTAAGGTATCACACCTGGCATAATCAATGCTTTCAACATGCATTACAAAGCTTGTGCAATAACTTAATTGTGTCCATGATTTCGTCAGTCAAGCTTTGTGGATTTGATAAATAAAGACACGCAGTAATGAAGCCAGCTTCCCCGGTGTCACCGGAAAAGCATGCTTTCATTCAAACGGTATTTTAGTATCCCAACTAACAGATTTCGGCTGTTTGGGCTGTTAGAATAATGCCGACTTTTTCATTAGAGGGGTGGAACAACTTGTTCATGATCAGCAAAATCTAGTATTGTAATGATAGGTGGAGAAAAAATAGGAGGACTTTCATTCCGGGTATGAATTTCATTCCGGGTATGAAACCTAGGACCTCTCCCGCTAATAAAACTAACAAACATAACAACACAGCATCAATGTGCCGCTCTCTGCTAGTGAATGAGATAATGCAAGTGGAACTATAATTCTGCGTTCTTGTAGTACATGTTTTAAGTTCGCAACTGTTATTTAGATTGTCAATATGAGCCGAGAAGAATGGAAGCCTTTCAAAGAACAAGAAAGGGAAAATAATGCGGGCTTGTCCGGGATTTGAACCCGGGGCCTCCCGCACCCCAAGCAAAAATCAATACCCCTAGACCAACGAGCCGTACAAAACCAGGAAGAAAATGCTCTACTTATTTGGAATATTTTGATGTGGCGGGGAATTGGTGTGTGAGGTGCATTAGGTTTTTGCTTTTTGCCTCATCATTAGACAAGAGCTATAGGTAATCGCCCCCCCCCCCCCCCCCCCCCCCCCCCCCCCCCCCTTAACACAGACACAGAATATGTAATGTGCTTGTCCATTTTGATTTACCAGATATGGAGTTATGAAGAATCAAGGCGTATTGCTTTCTAGTTTAGATGGTAACACACTCCCCCGAAATCGGCGTATGTCTGCCTGAATGGCGGGGTAAAAACGGTCATACACATAAATATCCACTCGTGCTAAAAACATGAGTGAACGTGGGAGTCTAAGCCCACGAACGAAGAAGAAGAAGAAGAAGAAGAAGAAGAAGAAGAAGAAGAAGAAGAAGAAGAAGAAGAAGAAGAAGAAGAAGAAGAAGAAGAAGAAGAAGAAGAAGAAGAAGAAGAAGAAGAAGAAGAAGAAGAAGAAGAAGAAGATGCTAACATATATGAGGTGTACAAAGGTTTATCACCTCTCTTCAACTTTTTGTTAAAAACATCAGTATGAACGTTGTACGAGATGCGTGTGAAAACAATGTTACAAAACTGAATTCAGGGCTCGTCCGGGATTTGAACCCGGGACCTCTCGCACCCAAAGCGAGAATCATACCCCTAGACCAACGAGCCGATGTAGAAAGAGAAAATGTATGTTTTACGCCCTCACGGCAAAGCCATTAAAGGCATGTTACACGGGAAAACCCGGCTTTGTATGAAAATAAAAAATAAAAATGCAGGGGGGGGGGGGGGGGGATGTAGACAGCTGGCTGCCGGCTGCTAGAGGAGACCTGAAATGGGCTAGGGACCGGGTTGGGTCGTCTTGGGTCAGTGCTGAAATGGTTACTTTATTGGCTGTTGGCCGAACGGACACCCGAGCTTCATATTTTTGCATGCATGTATTCGTGTTTCCAAGGCCTGAGGCTTTCGCTGTGACCCTGGGATCTTTATCGTGCGCATGCGTGCACACGGGGGTGTTCGGACACCGAGGAGAGTCTGCACAAAGTTGACTCTGGGACACACATCCCGCGCCGAACTTGGGGGTTGAACCCACGCTGATAGTAACAACCGGTTTTAAAGCCAGCGCCTCTACCGACTGGGCAACCCCCCCCCCAATTTGTTGGGGTCAAGAAGTTCCATGGAGGGCGGGGGGTATGGAGTAACACATAGTGTTTTGCTCAGAACATTCCCACCCAAGCAGAGCCGCGCTAGGGGTACGCATTACCGTAAAGCTGGCAGTCAGTGCTACCAAATGTCGTCTGTGTCTACCACTCGGTGGTGACTTAATGTGGGTCTATGTAAGCAGATGCCAGCGCAAGAAATCTGATGCCGAGTCAGGAGGCAGCTTGGTACAAGAGAACCTTAGAGGCCACAGCCTCGGCCGTCTAAGGGATCTGTGTGTCTGGAGGCACATTTGGTTTCTGAGGTTCAAGCGGAGCTGTTGCCTCTGCTCCCAAGTTCCCGTGTCTGGAGGCGTTTTTGGTATGGAAGCAAACCTGTAGGTTGGGGCCTCTGCCTTTCAGGATGCCAGGACTACAAAATGTGTGTCTTGGGACACATTTAGCTTAAGATTCCAGAAGTGGATCTGTGCTGTGCTGGGTCTGCTGCAAGCACACTAGAACCAGCTCGCAACAGTTGAGGTGAACAGATTGGTGACCAAGACCATCATCGGTTTCTCTCCGAGTGATGGGTGTGGGCGGAGAAAGTCTCCCAGACTGAGAGCATTCTCCCTTCTGTAGCGGATGAGACTAGACATCTCTTCCTTGAGAGTGTCACAACCTTCAAACACGTGTGTGAGGTGTCCAGTCTTGCCACACTGACAGACTACCTTGTCCCAGTAGATGCGGCTGCTGACCGTGCGCAAGCGACGCAACAGGCTCATGGGTCTCGGGGGGAGTGGGAGGTGGTGCCCTTTCCTATTGTAGGGGAGGTGTATCCATCCTCTCTCTTCACATGTTTGTGACAGTGTCTGCTCTCTTTCCTCTCTTTTTAGCTTGGCTAGCAGCAGTTTGGCTTCCTGGCAGGAGAGCCGAATGTCTGTCACTGGCATGGTTGACATAGCCGCTGCTTTTGCTGCTCTGTGAGCCGATGTATAAACACTCAAATCATAAACATTATAACTTGACTTTGCGTGACAGCTGGTGTTTTCTGAGCCGAACAATGATGAACCAACAACAAAACTTATGAGCGGCGCGAGCATGCAGATACAAATGTATTGATTTTCTTCTTGGTTTCATGGCACTGAGCTTACATTAAGCGTAAATGACACACGTATGTGACATTAAGACGAGGCAACGATAATATTTCTATCGAAAACGAAAACAAAAATGATGGTAAAATATAAGGGCTCGTCCGGGATTTGAACCCGGGACCTCTCGCACCCTAAGCGAGAATCATACCCCTAGACCAACGAGCCGATGAATAAGATATGAAAACGTAAGTAGTGTATTGTAACCATTTGCTTACGCTTGCAGTATAGCTGGTGCTTACATTATGATTTCGTCAGCGAATCTGTGTAGTGCTGCTGCCACTGTTCACATACATGAGCAGCTAATGTATTCGAACAGTATCATGACTTTTGTGTTTTTTTAAAAAGGAATAATCGAAAGATTTATAATCGATGTGATATCCTACAATAAAAAACAAATCAAACGAGGAACAAAAAGGAGTAAATCAAAGTACCACATAAAGTAGAATACAAAGAAAGAAAGAAAGAAAAAGATAAAGAAAAGAAACAAAGAAAGAAGAAAACAAGTCGCGTAAGGCGAAATTACTACATTTGTGACCCTCCACCACGAAATGAGTCGCATGTCACCTCGCGCGGTTCTGCGCTAGGCTTAATATAAGTCCGGGGAGTGTCTGGTAACAGTGTGAGGGTCACCTTAGTCACAGGCTTAATAAGTTTTCGCTCTTTTCTAAAACGGTTTTCACCACTGGATAGAGCGTAAAAAAATTCTGTAGGAAAATGTAAAAATATGAAAATCATGCAAAGGTGACATGCGACTCATTCCGTGGTGGAGGGTCACATTTAGTCAAGCTGTGGAACTCACGGAATGAAACAGAACGCACTGCATTTTTTCACCAAGACAAAACAACTTTGTCAATCCCTGCGACAAAGAAATCGCTCATTTTTCACGTGCAAAACGAAGTGAAATTCACAAGACGGTAAAGCGCGGTAGCTTCTATTGCGCTAAGCAGGAAAGCACGTTTTTCTGTATTCTTTTTAATTTTCTGAGCTTGTTTTTTTTTATTCAAGCATAACGTATCTATATGTTTTTGAAATCAGGAAAAACTAGAAAATACGATGAAATCATTTTTGGATCGATTACTTAAATTTTAATTTTAGCATTTTCAGATTTGTAATGACCAAACTCATTAATTAATTTGTAAGCCTCGAAGCTGAAATACAGTCCCATAGTCCGGGCTTCGTCGAAGATTACTTGGCTAAAATTTTAATCAAATTGATCGAAAAATGAGGGTGTGACAGTGCGGCCTCAACTTTCACAAAAAAACGGATATGACGTTATCAAAGACATTTATCAAAAATATGAAAAAAATTCTGCATATACCATACTCAGAAACCCTCATGTAAATTGTCATGAAGATCGGTCCAGTAGTTATCTCTGAATCGCTCTACACATACA
Source organism: Littorina saxatilis (assembly GCF_037325665.1). Lineage (NCBI taxonomy): Eukaryota > Metazoa > Mollusca > Gastropoda > Littorinimorpha > Littorinidae > Littorina > Littorina saxatilis. The sequence continues at coordinate 9,676,334 of NC_090246.1, read as the reverse complement.
CACACACACACACAGACACAAGCACACACACACATGTATACACCACGACCCTCGTTTCGATTCCCCATCTATGTTAAAACACTTAGTCAAAACTTGACTAAATGTAAAAAGACAGAGAGACAGAAGGAAAGAAAGACAAACAGAAAGGAATAAACAAACAAACAAACACACACACACACACACACACACACACACACACACACACACACACACACACACACACACTCACACACACGCAGAAAAAAAACAAACAAACAAACAAACAGAAAAACAGACAAACCAACTACCCAAAATCAAGCAACCCCCAAAAGCAGCGTATGGCTGCCTGAATGGCGGTGTACAAAACGGTCATACACGTAAAAACCCATTCGTGTAAAAGCATGAGTGAACGTGGGAGTTTCAGCCCATGAACGAATAAGAAGAAAAAGGTAAAAATTATTGACGGGCTCGTCCGGGATTTGAACCCGGGACCTCTCGCACCCAAAGCGAGAATCATACCCCTAGACCAACGAGCCGATGTATAAACACTCAAATCATAAACATTATAACTTGACTTTGCGTGACAGCTGGTGTTTTCTGAGCCGAACAATGATGAACCAACAACAAAACTTATGAGTGGCGCGAGCTTGCAGATACAAATGTATTGATTTTCCACTTGGTTTCATGGCACTGAGTTTACATTAAGCGTAAATGACACACGTATGTGACATTAAGACGAGGCAACGATAATATTTCTATCGAAAACGAAAACAAAAATGATGGTAAAATATAAGGGCTCGTCCGGGATTTGAACCCGGGACCTCTCGCACCCTAAGCGAGAATCATACCCCTAGACCAACGAGCCGATGAATAAGATATGAAAACGTAAGTAGTGTATTGTAACCATTTGCTTACGCTTGCAGTATAGCTGGTGCTTACATTATGATTTCGTCAGCGAATCTGTGTAGTGCTGCTGCCACTGTTCACATACATGAGCAGCTAATGTATTCGAACATAACTTTATCTTTTGTGTTTTTTTAAAAAGGAATAATCGAAAGATTTATAATCGATGTGATATCCTACAATAAAAAAAACAAATCAAACGAGGAACAAAAAGGAGTAAATCAAAGTACCACATAAAGTAGAATACAAAGAAAGAAAGAAAGAAAAAGATAAAGAAAAGAAACAAAGAAAGAAGAAAACAAGTCGCGTAAGGCGAAATTACTACATTTGTGACCCTCCACCACGAAATGAGTCGCATGTCACCTCGCGCGGTTCTGCGCTAGGCTTAATATAAGTCCGGGGAGTGTCTGGTAACAGTGTGAGGGTCACCTTAGTCACAGGCTTAATAAGTTTTCGCTCTTTTCTAAAACGGTTTTCACCACTGGATAGAGCGTAAAAAAATTCTTTAGGAAAATGTAAAAATATGAAAATCATGCAAAGGTGACATGCGACTCATTCCGTGGTGGAGGGTCACATTTAGTCAAGCTGTGGAACTCACGGAATGAAACAGAACGCACTGCATTTTTTCACCAAGACAAAACAACTTTGTCAATCCCTGCGACAAAGAAATCGCTCATTTTTCACGTGCAAAACGAAGTGAAATTCACAAGACGGTAAAGCGCGGTAGCTTCTATTGCGCTAAGCAGGAAAGCACGTTTTTCTGTATTCTTTTTAATTTTGTGAGCTTGTTTTTTTGTATTCAAGCATAACGTATCTATATGTTTTTGAAATCAGGAAAAACTAGAAAATACGATGAAATCATTTTTGGATCGATTACTTAAATTTTAATTTTAGCATTTTCAGATTTGTAATGACCAAACTCATTAATTAATTTGTAAGCCTCGAAGCTGAAATACAGTCCCATAGTCCGGGCTTCGTCGAAGATTACTTGGCTAAAATTTTAATCAAATTGATCGAAAAATGAGGGTGTGACAGTGCGGCCTCAACTTTCATAAAAAAACGGATATGACGTTATCAAAGACATTTATCAAAAATATGAAAAAACTTCTGCATATACCATACTCAGAAACCCTCATGTAAAGTGTCATGAAGATCGGTCCAGTAGTTATCTCTGAATCGCTCTACACATACACACACACACACAGACACAAGCACACACACACATGTATACACCACGACCCTCGTTTCGATTCCCCATCTATGTTAAAACACTTAGTCAAAACTTGACTAAATGTAAAAAGACAGAGAGACAGAAGGAAAGAAAGACAAACAGAAAGGAATAAACAAACAAACAAACAAACAAACACACACACACACACACACAAAACAAAAAAACCGAACAAACAAACAAACAAACAAACAAACAGAAAAACAGACAAACCAACTACCCAAAATCAAGCAACCCCCAAAAGCAGCGTATGGCTGCCTGAATGGCGGTGTACAAAACGGTCATACACGTAAAAACCCATTCGTGTAAAAGCATGAGTGAACGTGGGAGTTTCAGCCCATGAACGAATAAGAAGAAAAAGGTAAAAATTATTGACGGGCTCGTCCGGGATTTGAACCCGGGACCTCTCGCACCCAAAGCGAGAATCATACCCCTAGACCAACGAGCCACTCTAAAGACAAAAGGGAATTTACACCTCACATTTACCTGTTACCCTGTTACGCAATGCTGTGTGAACAGTTGCTGACAGAAATTTACCTGAGCTGCGTTCTGAAACGAGGTTTTAACCACAGGGGTATGAGGAGGGGTGGGGGTGGTAGGCTATGGAATATTGGTCTGGTGGGGGATGGGGGATGGGTGTGTGGGGTCCTTTAGTGTTTGCCTTTTGCCTAATTATTAGACAAAAGTTTGTGCTCATCCTCGCTCCCCCCACCCTCCATCCCCATAACTAGAAAAAAGAAGAAAAATGTACAAATTAGCGACGGGCTCGTCCGGGATTTGAACCCGGGACCTCCCAAACCCAAAGCGAGAATCAACGAGCTATAAAGACAACAGAGAATTTACAAAAATGTACCTCCCCCACCCCTCACCAGACATGGAGCTTTGAAGAATGATATGCAATTGCCTTCTAGTTCAGATGGTAACATAAATGAGCTGCAATAAAAGCTTACCACCTCTCTTGAACTTTGTATTAAAAATAATTATCAGTATGAACGTGGTACAAGATGCGCGTGAAAACAATGTTACAAAAAATCAGGGCTCGTCCGGGATTTGAACCCGGGACCTCTCGCACCCAAAGCGAGAATCATACCCCTAGACCAACGAGCCGATGTATAAACTCGCAAATCATTGACATTTCAACTTGAGTTTGTGTGACACCGTGTGCTTTTCTGAACCGAACAACATATGTTGAACCAACAACTAAAGAGCGGCGCGAGCTTGCAGATTAAAAAAATTATTGATTTTCTACTTGGTTCTTGGCACTGAGCTTACATTAAGCATAAATGACACGCGTATGTGATAATAAGACGAGACGACGATAATATTTCAATCAAAATCGGAAACAAAAAAGATGTTAAAAATATAAGGGCTCGTCCGGGATTTGAACCCGGGACCTCTCGCACCCTAAGCGAGAATCATACCCCTAGACCAACGAGCCAATGAATACTGAAGCAAATCTTATAAAGTTAATTGCAAAGCTTGGGCTCTCTTCGTGATTTCGTCAGCGAAACAGCGTAGAGTTGTATGTATAGGTTACAACACGAGTGGTTTTTTATATGGCTTGTATTTCAGTCAAGACCCAGCGGATGAATATCATCGGGAGACACGAGCCTCTGGCGAGTGGCTCTCGATTGATATTCCCGCTGGGTCTTGACTGAAATACAAGCCATATAAAAAACCACGAGTGTTGTAATCTGTATATCCCATTCTACCATCAAACACAAAGTGTAGACTACTGGCGGCACTGTTGCGATCTGTGCAGGGTAAAACAGTGTTGCCAGCGAGACTTAGCCCTTTTGCAACCTTAAACTAAGTGACCGTCGCTGAAAAAATAAAACGAATGAGTGCATCGATAAGTACGCGGTAACACTACTTTCAGACCATTTAAAAGCTTTAAGTAAAGGTTCATAAGTTGCAAGAAAGTAATGAAGTCGTATAGAAATTAATTTAGTTGAAGCGCACAATTCTTTTGTTTTGCGTTTCAGGTCGGCAGAACGGGCGAAACGGGTTTGGGACCCATTTGGCTTACTCGATTCAGAATCGATTCCACGTTGTTTTTCTCGAACGTGTGTAATTAGGCTTATTGACAGAGAAGCAAATTTTAGGGAACAAATATGTAGGTTTAGATTTAACCATTTGCTCCCTATTTGAAATGTATCTACGTGATAAACTGTTTTGCGAGTGTGTTTGCATGGATGAACTTAAACTGGTATGGGTGTGAGGAAAACGCGACCGACACGTCTGTCACCGCCGATTGATTGCATTTTGAAGGAATATGACTGGATTACGGAAAAATACACACATGTTAAGTTCTTGGATACCTTCATCGCCAATGTGGACTTACTGCAGAGCCAGGCAAAAGAGTAGACTTGCTCGCAAAACACGTGAAACAGCCGATGTTTGATAGCGAAGCCCAACCGTGCCAGGTAAAGGACGCTTTTCGGTCTCGCTGCGCATGTCACCAGTGACAGTGTTGTTGCTTTGAGTTTGACTAACAAACTCGAAACTGTCATTTAAAACATGAGCCAAATGTGTATTGATTGTGTGATTAGTCTATGTGACAGGGCTTCTATTATCTGTGCTCCCTAGCTTCTGTCAGTTCCCACACCGACACTGCCAGAGAAACTGAAGACGCACACCAAAACACACTACCGACAGATTCTCAAAAGTCGTCTGCTAACGATGCAAGGGAGGGTACTCGTGTTTTTGTTTTGGTTCGCTAGCATCTGGTTATCTTGTAAGTTGAATGTTCGTTTTTTTCGACCTGCATTGCTTTCATAATGAAAGAAACGTTTGCTTATTGCATCTCATACATCAGATCAGTTCTGAGATTCATTTTTGCGTGCAACTGATATGGTTTTCTGAGCCGTGCAATACGATTTTGGAACTTCATACAAATGTGTCACATTGTTCGGCGCGAGGTCAAAGGTCGGGAGGAAAGTAGTTCTTTGCCCAAATCGGAATCTGCACTATCATATATTTTTTGGAGTCCATGATGTATTTATTGAGCTATAAAAATACAACATATATACCCATACTGAAGTAACAGAGACAAAGAAGGGAGGTCATGGGATATGTATCTATATACGACTAGTGTCTGTGTGTCTGTGCGCGATGCACGGCCAAAGTTCTCGATGGATCTGCTTCAAATTTGGTGGGCTTATTCAGAGAGACTCTGGACACAATCTGGTCGATGAGAATTTTCAACACGTGCTCTCAGCGCGCAGCGCTGAACCGATTTTGGTTTTTCTCTGGATCCATTTCCAGTAACTCTTCCTTATCTTCTCCAGTGTTTTCAGCGTTTACCTCCCTTCCTTCGTGTGGCGTCAATCCATATTCCCGTTTCTATTTTTAGAAGGTCACTGTCGACAACGCTCAATCCATATTCCCGTTATACTATTTTTAGAAGGTCACTACTCTTCTCCAGTGTTTTGCGCGTTTATCTCCCTTCTTTCGTGCCGTGCGCCGGCAAAGCCGGCGTACACCCGGCAAAGCCGGGTCCCCGGCGCAGCCGGGTATTCGGCTCGACTTCTTCCCGGCGAAGCCGTACCCGGCGAAGCGGGTATTCATCTAGTCTATATATATACGACTTGCGTCTGTCTGTGTGTTCGCGATGCACGGCCAAAGTTCTCGATTGATCTGCTTCAAATTTGGTGGGCATATTCAGGTAGACCCCGGACACAACCTGGTTGATGAGAATTTTCAACACGTGCTCTCAGCGCGCACCGCTGAACCGATTTTGGTTTTTCTGTAGATCCACTACATCCATTCCCAGTAACTCTTCCTTATCTTCTCCAGTGTTTTGCGCGTTTATCTCCTTTCCTTCGTGTGGCGTCAATCCATATTCCCGTTACTATTTTTAGAAGGCCACTGCACTGTCCAGAACGCGGCTTTCCTTGCATGTACCCGTAAGTTGTCCTCACTGTAAAAGTGCAAAGGTCGAATCTATTCATCGAAAAATCCACTGTCATCTATCTCTATATCTATATATATATACGACTTGTGTCTGTGTGTGTGTCTGTGTGTTTGTGTATCTGTGTATTTGTGTATTTGTGTATTCGCCATGCACGGCCAAAGTTCTCGATGGATCTGCTTCAAATTTGGTGGGCATATTCAGGTTGACCCGGTACAGGACACAACCTGGTCGATATTTCAACACGTGCTCTCAGCGCGCAGCGCTGAACCGATTTTGGTTCCACCTCAGCTACCCGGGCCCCCATACCGACACACCATAGCCGCTACACCACATCACAACGCCAAAGTTCTCGGTGGATCTTTTTCAAATTTGGACACCGTATTCAGCTACACCCCGGACACAATATCATCGATGAGATATTTCAACACGTGCTCTCAGCGCGCAGCGCTGAACTGATTTTGGTTTTTGTGTTCATTTCACCATTATAAGTAACTCTTCCTTATCTTCTCCAGTGTTTGGCGTTTATCTCCCTTCCTTCGTGTGGCTTTCCCGTTCAGTTGTAAGTTACTATTACTATTTTTAGAATGTCACTGCGCTGTCCACTGCGCTGTCCACAACGCTTCCCTTGCACCCGTAAGTTGTTCTTACTGTCAAAGTGAAAAGGTCGAATCAATTTATAGCCACGCGAAAAATACACTCTCACCTATCTCTATATATTTATAGATACAGATATGCATATATATATATACGGCTTCTCTGTGTGTGTGTGTGTTTGTGTGTGTGTGTGGGCAAAAACCTGTGTATTGTAGAGTTCTGTTTGTGATGTGGTCTAGCGGCTTTTGTCTGTCTGTATGTTCTGGCATGTGAGACGCCACAGCAGATAATATAGGGCTAAGAAATAAGCTCTAAAATTCTCAATCCCGTTTGACAGGATTTCGCCTTCAAAGGTGAATGTGATGAACCGCCACGCTGTCTGTCTCTGTCTCGCGCCGTTCACCCCATATTCCCGTTTCTAAGTTACTATTTTTAGAATGTCACTGCGCTGTCCAGAACGCTTCCCTTCCACCCGTAAGTTGTTCTTACTGTCAAAGTGAAATGGTCGAATCAATTTATAGCCACGCGAAAAATACACTCTCACCTATCTCTATATATTTATAGATATAGATATATATATATAGATACGGCTTCTCTGTGTGTGTGTTTGTGTGTGTGTGTGTGGGCAAAAACCTGTGGATTGTAGAGTTCTGTTTGTGATGGGGTCTAGCGGCTTTTGTCTGTCTGTATGTTCTGGCATTTGAGAAGCCACAACAGATAATATAGGGCTAAGAAATAAGCTCTAAAATTCTCAATCCCGTTTGACAGGACTTCGCCTGCAGAGGTGATTGTGATGAACCGCCACGCTGTCTGTCTCTGTCTCGCGATTCACCCCGGCGAAGCCGGGTATTCCTCTAGTATCTATATATACGACTTGTGTGTGTCTGTCTGTCTGTCTGTCTGTGTGTTCACGATTCACGGCCAAAGTTCTAGATGGATCTGCTTCAAATTTGGTGGGCATATTCAGGTAGACCCCGGACACAATCGTGGAAAATTTGGAACATGTGCGTTCTCTCAGCGCGCAGCGCTGAACCGATTTTGGTTTTTCTGTACATCCATTCCCAGTAACTCTTCCTTATCTTCTCCAGTGTTTTGCGCGTTTATCTCCCTTCCTTCGTACGGTGCGCCGGCAAAGCACACACACACACACACACACACACACACACACACACACACACACACACACACACACACACACACACACACACAAAACAAGCAAGCAAACAAAAAAACAACCAAACAAACAAACAAAACGATTTAAACAAACAAACAAAACAAACAAACAAACAAACAAGCAAGCAAACACAAAGACATATGCGTAAACAGGCAGAATACAGGAAAACAAACAAATACTTTTATAGCACAAAACAAGACATCATCAACTTATATGAGCTGTGATATTATTAAAGACATCCACGAAAAAAAAATCAAAAAAAAATCAAAGAAATCGACGGAAAGAAACACAAAAAAACGTCGCAAAAAATGGGTTTGTGTCTAATTCTACCATATAAGCTAAAATATATGACAAAGTTGGGCTCGTCCGGGAATTGAACCCGGGACCTCTCGCACCCGAAGCGAGAATCATTCCCCTAGACCAACGAGCCGCACAAAACCAGGAAGAAAATACTCTACTTATTTGGAATATTTTGATGTGGCGGGGAATTGGTGTGTGAGGTGCATTAGGTTTTTGCCTTTTGCCTCATCATTAGACAAGAGCTATAGGTAATCGCCCCCCCCCCCCTTAACACACACACAGAATATGTAATGTGCTTGTCCATTTTGATTTACCAGATATGGAGTTATGAAGAATCAAGGCGTATTGCTTTCTAGTTTAGATGGTAACACACTCCCCCGAAATCGGCGTATGTCTGCCTGAATGGCGGGGTAAAAACGGTCATACACGTAAAAATCTACTCGTGCTAAAAACATGAATGAACGTGGGAGTCTAAGCCCACGAACGAAGAAGAAGAAGAAGAAGAAGAAGAAGAAGAAGAAGAAGAAGAAGATGATGATGCTAACATAAAATTAATGAGGTGTACAAAGGTTTATCACCTCTCTTCAACTTTTTGTTAAAAATATCAGTATGAACGTTGTACGAGATGCGTGTGAAAACAATGTTACAAAAATTCAGGGCTCGTCCGGGATTTGAACCCGGGACCTCTCGCACCCAAAGCGAGAATCATACCCCTAGACCAACGAGCCGATGTATAAACACTCAAATCATAAACATTATAACTTGACTTTGCGTGACAGCTGGTGTTTTCTGAGCCGAACAATGATGAACCAACAACAAAACTTATGAGCGGCGCGAGCTTGCAGATACAAATGTATTGATTTTCTACTTGGTTTCATGGCACTGAGCTTACATTAAGCGTAAATGACACACGTATGTGACATTAAGACGAGGCAACGATGATATTTCTATCGAAAACGAAAACAAAAATGATGGTAAAATATAAGGGCTCGTCCGGGATTTGAACCCGGGACCTCTCGCACCCTAAGCGAGAATCATACCCCTAGACCAACGAGCCGATGAATAAGATATGAAAACGTAAGTAGTGTATTGTAACCATTTGCTTACGCTTGCAGTATAGCTGGTGCTTACATTATGATTTCGTCAGCGAATCTGTGTAGTGCTGCTGCCACTGTTCACATACATGAGCAGCTAATGTATTCGAACAGTATCATCTTTTGTGTTTTTTTAAAAAGGAATAATCGAAAGATTTATAATCGATGTGATATCCTACAATAAAAAAACAAATCAAACGAGGAACAAAAAGGAGTAAATCAAAGTACCACATAAAGTAGAATACAAAGAAAGAAAGAAAGAAAAAGATAAAGAAAAGAAACAAAGAAAGAAGAAAACAAGTCGCGTAAGGCGAAATTACTACATTTGTGACCCTCCACCACGAAATGAGTCGCATGTCACCTCGCGCGGTTCTGCGCTAGGCTTAATATAAGTCCGGGGAGTGTCTGGTAACAGTGTGAGGGTCACCTTAGTCACAGGCTTATAAGTTTTTGCTCTTTTCTAAAACGGTTTTCACCACTGGATAGAGCGTAAAAAAATTCTTTAGGAAAATGTAAAAATATGAAAATCATGCAAAGGTGACATGCGACTCATTCCGTGGTGGAGGGTCACATTTAGTCAAGCTGTGGAACTCACGGAATGAAACAGAACGCACTGCATTTTTTCACCAAGACAAAACAACTTTGTCAATCCCTGCGACAAAGAAATCGCTCATTTTTCACGTGCAAAACGAAGTGAAATTCACAAGACGGTAAAACGCGGTAGCTTCTATTGCGCTAAGCAGGAAAGCACGTTTTTCTGTATTCTTTTTATATTTTGTGAGCTTGTTTTTTTGTTTTCAAGCATAACGAATCTATATGTTTTTGAAATCAGGAAAAACTAGAAAATACGATGAAATCATTTTTGGATCGATTACTTAAATTTTAATTTTAGCATTTTCAGATTTGTAATGACCAAACTCATTAATTAATTTGTAAGCCTCGAAGCTGAAATACAGTCCCATAGTCCGGGCTTCGTCGAAGATTACTTGGCTAAAATTTTAATCAAATTGATTGAAAAATGAGGCCTCAACTTTTACAAAAAAGGATATGACGTTATCAAAGACATTTATCAAAAATATGAAAAAACTTCTGCATATACCATACTCAGAAACCCTCATGTAAAGTGTCATGAAGATCGGTCCAGTAGTTATCTCTGAATCGCTCTACACATACACACACACACACACACACACACACACACACACACACACACACATGTATACACCACGACCCTCGTTTCGATTCCCCATCTATGTTAAAACACTTAGTCAAAACTTGACTAAATGAAAAAAGACAGAGAGACAGAAGGAAAGAAAGACAAACAGAAAGGAATAAACAAACAAACAAACACACACACACACACACACACACACACACACACACACACACACACACACACACACACACACACACACACACAAAACCAAAAAATAAACAAACAAACAAACAAACAAACAGACAAACCAACTACCCAAAATCAAGCAACCCCCGAAAGCAGCGTATGGCTGCCTGAATGGCGGGGTACAAAACGGTCATACACGTAAAAACCCATTCGTGCAAAAGCATGAGTGAACGTGGGAGTTTCAGCCCATGAACGAATAAGAAGAAAAAGGTAAAAATTATTGACGCGCTCGTCCGGGATTTGAACCCGGGACCTCTCGCACCCAAAGCGAGAATCATACCTCTAGATCAACGAGCTATAAAGACAACAGAGAATTTACTAAAATGTACCTCTTTGAAGAATCTAATGCAATTGCCTTCTAGTTCAGATGGTAACATAAATGAGCTACAATACAAGCTTACCACCTCTCTTGATTGGTTCGTTGGTTTGTTTTGCTTAACGCCCAGCCGACCACGAAGGGCCATATCAGGGCGGTGCTGCTTTGACATATAACGTGCGCCACACACAAGACAGAAGTCGCAGCACAGGCTTCATGTCTCACCCAGTCACATTATTCTGACACCGGACCAACCAGTCCTAGCACTAACCCCATAATACCAGACGCCAGGCGGAGCAGCCACTAGATTGCCAATTTTAAAGTCTTAGGTATGACCCGGCCGGGGTTCGAACCCACGACCTCCCGATCACGGGGCGGACGCCTTACCATTAGGCCAACCGTGCCGGTACCTCTCTTGAACTTTGTATCAAAAATAATTATCAGTATGAACGTGGTACAAGATGCGCGTGAAAACAATGTTACAAAAAATCAGGGCTCGTCCGGGATTTGAACCCGGGACCTCTCGCACCCAAAGCGTGGCGTCAATCCATATTCCCGTTACTATTTTTAGAAGGCCACTGCACTGTCCAGAACGCGGCTTTCCTTGCATGTACCCGTAAGTTGTCCTCACTGTAAAAGTGCAAAGGTCGAATCTATTCATCGAAAAATCCACTGTCATCTATCTCTATATCTATATATACGGCTTGTGTGTGTCTGTCTGTCTGTGTGTTCACGATTCACGGCCAAAGTTCTCGATGGATCTGCTTCAAATTTGGTGGGCATATTCAGGTAGACCCCGGACACAATCGTGGAAAATTTTGAACATGTGCGTGCTCTCAGCGCGCAGCGCTGAACCGATTTTGGTTTTTCTGTACATCCATTCCCAGTAACTCTTCCTTATCTTCTCCAGTGTTTTGCGCGTTTATCTCCCTTCCTTCGTACGGTGCGCCGGCAAAGCATAAACACACACACACACACACACACACATTCACACACACACACACACACACACACACACACACACACACACACAAAAACAAGCAAGCAAACAAACAAACAACCAACCAAACAAACAAAACGATTTAAACAAACAAACAAAACAAACAAACAAACAAACAAGCAAGCAAACACAAAGACATATGCCTAAACAGGCAGAATACAGGAAAACAAACAAATACTTTTATAGCACAAAACAAGACATCATCAACTTATATGAGCTGTGATATTATTAAAGACATCCACGAAAAAAAAAATCAAAAAAAATCAAAGAAATCGACGGAAAGAAACACAAAAAAACGTCACAAAAAATGTTTTTGTGTCTAATTCTACCATAATTATAAGCTAAAATATATGAAAAAGTTGGGCTCGTCCGGGAATTGAACCCGGGACCTCTCGCACCCGAAGCGAGAATCATACCCCTAGACCAACGAGCCGCACAAAACCAGGAAGAAAATACTCTACTTATTTGGAATATTTTGATGTGGCGGGGAATTGGTGTGTGAGGTGCATTAGGTTTTTGCCTTTTGCCTCATCATTAGACAAGAGCTATAGGTAATCGTCCCCCCCGCCCCCCTTAACACCCACACACATAATATGTAATGTGCTTGTTCATTTTGATTTACCAGATATGGAGTTATAAAGAATCAAGGCGTATTGCTTTCTAGTTTAGATCAGTGGTAACACACTCCCCCGAAATCGGCGTATGTCTGCCTGAATGGCGGGGTAAAAACGGTCATACACGTAAAAATCTACTCGTGCTAAAAACATGAATGAACGTGGGAGTCTAAGCCCACGAACGAAGAAGAAGAAGAAGAAGAAGAAGATGCTAACATAAATGAGGTGTACAAAGGTTTATCACCTCTCTTCAACTTTTTGTTAAAAATATCAGTATGAACGTTGTACGAGATGCGTGTGAAAACAATGTTACAAAAATTCAGGGCTCGTCCGGGATTTGAACCCGGGACCTCTCGCACCCAAAGCGAGAATCATACCCCTAGACCAACGAGCCGATGTATAAACACTCAAATCATAAACATTATAACTTGACTTTGCGTGACAGCTGGTGTTTTCTATGCCGAACAATGATGAACCAACAACAAAAGTTACAAGAAAAATGTTCATTCAAAATGAACAGCGTCGATGCAATGTCCACCAAAGATTTATTTTGGGAAGTGTTAAAAGGTTAGGGTCAAAAGTCAATGAATTGCATGTTGTGCTGGATATATAAATTGTTTATTTCAGTCAATGCTTGCTATGAATTGATCAAACAGCCACAAGAAAAAACAAGTCGCGTAAGGCGAAATTACTACATTTAGTCAAGCTGTGGAACTCACAGAATGAAACTGAACGTAGTCCGCCGCTAGTGCAAAAGGCAGTGAAAGTGACGAGCCTGTTTGGCGCGGTAACGGTTGCGCTGTGCTTCATAGCACGCTTTACTGTACCTCTCTTCGTTTTAACTTTCTGAGCGTGTTTTTAATCCAAACATATCATATCTATATGTTTTTGGAATCAGGAACCGACAAGGAATAAGATGAAATAGTTTTTAAAACGATTTCGGAAATTTAATTTTGATCATAATTTTTATATTTTTAATTTTCAGAGCTTGTTTTTAATCCAAATATAACATATTTATATGTTTTTGGAATCAGAAAAGGATGAAGAATAAGATGAACGTAAATTTGGATCGTTTTATAATTTATTTATTTTTTTACAATTTTCAGATTTTTAATGACCAAAGTCATTAATTAATTTTTAAGCCACCAAACTGAAATGCAATACGGAAGTCTGGCCTTCGTCGAAGAGTGCTTGGCCAAAATTTCAATCAATTTGATTGAAAAATGAGGGTGTGACAGTGCAGCCTCAACTTGTACAAAAAAGCCGGATATGACGTCATAAAAGACGTTTATAAAACAAAACCAAAAAAAAAAACCGTCCTGGAATATCATTCCCAGGAAGTCTCATGTCAAATTTCATAAAGATCGGTCCAGTAGTTTAGTCTGAATCGTTCTACACACACACACACACACAGACAGACACACAGACACACAGACACACACACACACGCACATACACCAAGACCCTCGTCTCGATTCCCCCCTCTATATTAAGACATTTAGTAAAAACTTTTAAATTAAAAAATAGAGCTTGTTTGAAACAGGTAGAAAGGAAGAGTTGATATTGCAATATCTGTACGTGGGAATGTGGTGAAAAAGAGTGCTACAAGTAGTAAGTCGGCCTCAGATCCATTTCAAATATTTATTGCAGAAAAACAAAATACAAATTAAAAACAAAACCACAGAACCATTACCAGGTGTCATAGGAATGTTTGAAAACAATAGTTTTAATTTTACACTGTAAATACAGGAATCAGAATTAAACACCTCAAATTGGCACATGCATAATGAATCACCTGGAATTGCAACAGGGAGATACTGAAGTAATTGGAAACAAACACTTGAAATTGACAGAGAAACAATTGAAAATATATTACTGACATGAGCGTACAATATTTTAATGGAAGTGCATTTTTAGCACGAAGCATCCGCAGGAGGATGCACTAACAATTACATAGTGCCACAAAATGTGTACGGACATTTCACAACCGTGCATTATTAGCACAGAACACATACATGGGGGCGCACAAAACATTATTGTACCATGATGATGATCGGGATTGTTGAAGATCTTTTCTTGTGCAAGGCGCCCCTGTATGACCGCAACTGATCCAACCGGCCGCATCTGAACAAACGACGTCGAAACGGCGCGAAACACGTCCTCTCGGTTGGTCTCGGATTGACTCGGCTCCTCTCGGTCTTTTTTTGTGTGTGTCTTTTTTCTTTTCCTTATGGTCGGAGTGGTATATTTATGTACATCTTAGATTTTAAAAAAACACCCGAAAGCTGTGTTTAATCGTTTCGCGTAAATTGTACATTTTTTTCAGCTTTGAAATTGTTTTGGCTTGGAGAGTCAGCGCGCTTTGGCTTGGAGACTAATTCTCCACAGGCACGTTCTTCCCAACCACAGATACCAGCGTCGTCCGCGACGCTGGAATGAGCGGCGCGAGCTTGCAGATACAAATGTATTGATTTTCCACTTAGTTTCATGGCACTGAGTTTACATTAAGCGTAAATGACACACGTATGTGACATTAAGACGAGGCAACGATAATATTTCTATCGAAAACGAAAACAAAAATGATGGTAAAATATAAGGGCTCGTCCGGGATTTGAACCCGGGACCTCTCGCACCCTAAGCGAGAATTATACCCCTAGACCAACGAGCCGATGAATAAGATATGAAAACGTAAGTAGTGTATTGTAACCATTTGCTTACGCTTGCAGTATAGCTGGTGCTTATCTGTGTAGTGCTGCTGCCACTGTTCACATACATGAGCAGCTAATGTATTCGAACAGTATCATCTTTTGTGTTTTTTTAAAAAGGAATAATCGAAAGATTTATAATCGATGTGATATCCTACAATAAAAAAACAAATCAAACGAGGAACAAAAAGGAGTAAATCAAAGTACCACATAAAGTAGAATACAAAGAAAGAAAGAAAGAAAAAGATAAAGAAAAGAAACAAAGAAAGAAGAAAACAAGTCGCGTAAGGCGAAAATTACTACATTTGTGACCCTCCACCACGAAATGAGTCGCATGTCACCTCGCGCGGTTCTGCGCTAGGCTTAATATAAGTCCGGGGAGTGTCTGGTAACAGTGTGAGGGTCACCTTAGTCACAGGCTTATAAGTTTTTGCTCTTTTCTAAAACGGTTTTCACCACTGGATAGAGCGTAAAAAAATTCTTTAGGAAAATGTAAAAATATGAAAATCATGCAAAGGTGACATGCGACTCATTCCGTGGTGGAGGGTCACATTTAGTCAAGCTGTGGAACTCACGGAATGAAACAGAACGCACTGCATTTTTTCACCAAGACAAAACAACTTTGTCAATCCCTGCGACAAAGAAATCGCTCATTTTTCACGTGCAAAACGAAGTGAAATTCACAAGACGGTAAAGCGCGGTAGCTTCTATTGCGCTAAGCAGGAAAGCACGTTTTTCTGTATTCTTTTTAATTTTCTGAGCTTGTTTTTTTGTATTCAAGCATAACGTATCTATATGTTTTTGAAATCAGGAAAAACTAGAAAATACGATGAAATCATTTTTGGATCGATTACTTAAATTTTAATTTTAGCATTTTCAGATTTGTAATGACCAAACTCATTAATTAATTTGTAAGCCTCGAAGCTGAAATACAGTCCCATAGTCCGGGCTTCGTCGAAGATTACTTGGCTAAAATTTTAATCAAATTGATCGAAAAATGAGGGTGTGACAGTGCGGCCTCAACTTTCACAAAAAAAGGATATGACGTTATCAAAGACATTTATCAAAAATATGAAAAAAACTTCTGCATATACCATACTCAGAAACCCTCATGTAAAGTGTCATGAAGATCGGTCCAGTAGTTATCTCTGAATCGCTCTACACATACACACACACACACACACACACACACAGACACAAGCACACACACACATGTATACACCACGACCCTCGTTTCGATTCCCCATCTATGTTAAAACACTTAGTCAAAACTTGACTAAATGTAAAAAGACAGAGAGACAGAAGGAAAGAAAGACAAACAGAAAGGAATAAACAAACAAACAAACACACACACACACACACACACACACACACACACACACACACACACACACACAAAACAAAAAACCCGAACAAACAAGCAAACAAACAAACAAACAAACAGACAAACCGACTACCCAAAATCAAGCAACCCCCGAAAGCAGCGTATGGCTGCCTGAATGGCGGGGTACAAAACGGTCATACACGTAAAAACGTACCCATTCGTGCAAAAGCATGAGTGAACGTGGGAGTTTCAGCCCATGAATGAATAAGAAGAAAACGGTACAAATTATTGACGGGCTCGACCGGGATTTAAACCCGGGACCTCTCGCACCCAAAGCGAGAATCATACCTCTAGATCAACGAGCTATAAAGACAACAGAGAATTTACTAAAATGTACCTCTTTGAAGAATCTAATGCAATTGCCTTATAGTTCAGATGGTAACATAAATGAGCTACAATACAAGCTTACCACCTCTCTTGATTGGTTGGTTGGTTTGTTTTGCTTAACGCCCAGCCGACCACGAAGGGCCATATCAGGGCGGTGCTGCTTTGACATATAACGTGCGCCACACACAAGACAGAAGTCGCAGCACAGGCTTCATGTCTCACCCAGTCACATTATTCTGACACCGGACCAACCAGTCCTAGCACTAACCCCATAATACCAGACGCCAGGCGGAGCAGCCACTAGATTGCCAATTTTAAAGTCTTAGGTATGACCCGGCCGGGGTTCGAACCCACGACCTCCCGATCACGGGGCGGACGCCTTACCACTAGGCCAACCGTTCCGGTACCTCTCTTGAACTTTGTATCAAAAATAATTATCAGTATGAACGTGGTACAAGATGCGCGTGAAAACAATGTTACAAAAAATCAGGGCTCGTCCGGGATTTGAACCCGGGACCTCTCGCACCCAAAGCGTGGCGTCAATCCATATTCCCGTTACTATTTTTAGAAGGTCACTGCACTGTCCAGAACGCAGCTTTCCTTGCATGTACCCGTAAGTTGTCCTCACTGTAAAAGTGCAAAGGTCGAATCTATTTATCGAAAAATCCACTGTCATCTATCTCTATATCTATATCTATATACGGCTTGTGTGTGTCTGTCTGTCTGTCTGTGTGTTCACGATTCACGGCCAAAGTTCTCGATGGATCTGCTTCAAATTTGGTGGGCATATTCAGGTAGACCCCGGACACAATCGTGGAAAATTTTGAACACGTGCGTTCTCTCAGCGCGCAGCGCTGAACCGATTTTGGTTTTTCTGTACATCCATTCCCAGTAACTCTTCGTTATCTTCTCCAGTGTTTTGCGCGTTTATCTCCCTTCCTTCGTACGGTGCGCCGGCAAAGCACACACACTGACACAAACACACGCACACACACAAACACACACATTCACACACACACACACAAACACACACACACACACACACACTCACACACACACACACACATACACACACACACACACACACACACACAAAAACAAGCAAGCAAGCAAAAAAACAAACAAACAAAACGATTTAAACAAACAAACAAAACAAACAAACAAACAAACAAGCAAGCAAACACAAAGACATATGCCTAAACAGGCAGAATACAGGAAAACAAACAAATACTTTTATAGCACAAAACAAGACATCATCAACTTATATGAGCTGTGATATTATTAAAGACATCCACGAAAAAAAAAATCAAAACAAATCAAAGAAATCGACGGAAAGAAACACAAAAAAACGTCGCAAAAAATGGGTTTGTGTCTAATTCTACCATATAAGCTAAAATATATGACAAAGTTGGGCTCGTCCGGGAATTGAACCCGGGATCTCTCGCACCCGAAGCGAGAATCATACCCCTAGACCAACGAGCCGCACATAACCAGGAAGAAAATACTCTACTTATTTGGAATATTTTGATGTGGCGGGGAATTGGTGTGTGAGGTGCATTAGGTTTTTGCCTTTTGCCTCATCATTAGACAAGAGCTATAGGTAATCGTCCCCCCCGCCCCCCTTAACACACACACACATAATATGTAATGTGCTTGTCCATTTTGATTTACCAGATATGGAGTTATGAAGAATCAAGGCGTATTGCTTTCTAGTTTAGATGGTAACACACTCCCCCGAAATCGGCGTATGTCTGCCTGAATGGCGGGGTAAAAACGGTCATACACGTAAAAATCTACTCGTGCTAAAAACATGAATGAACGTGGGAGTCTAAGCCCACGAACGAAGAAGAAGAAGAAGAAGAAGAAGATGCTAACATAAATGAGGTGTACAAAGGTTTATCACCTCTCTTCAACTTTTTGTTAAAAATATCAGTATGAACGTTGTACGAGATGCGTGTGAAAACAATGTTACAAAAATTCAGGGCTCGTCCGGGATTTGAACCCGGGACCTCTCGCACCCAAAGCGAGAATCATACCCCTAGACCAACGAGCCGATGTATAAACACTCAAATTATAAACATTATAACTTGACTTTGCGTGACAGCTGGTGTTTTCTATGCCGAACAATGATGAACCAACAACAAAACTTATGAGCGGCGCGAGCTTGCAGATACAAATGTATTGATTTTCCACTTGGTTTCATGGCACTGAGTTTACATTAAGCGTAAATGACACACGTATGTGACATTAAGACGAGGCAACGATAATATTTCTATCGAAAACGAAAACAAAAATGATGGTAAAATATAAGGGCTCGTCCGGGATTTGAACCCGGGACCTCTCGCACCCTAAGCGAGAATCATACCCCTAGACCAACGAGCCGATGAATAAGATATGAAAACGTAAGTAGTGTATTGTAACCATTTGCTTACGCTTGCAGTATAGCTGGTGCTTACATTATGATTTCGTCAGCGAATCTGTGTAGTGCTGCTGCCACTGTTCACATACATGAGCAGCTAATGTATTCGAACATAACTTTATCTTTTGTGTTTTTTTAAAAAGGAATAATCGAAAGATTTATAATCGATGTGATATCCTACAATAAAAAAACAAATCAAACGAGGAACAAAAAGGAGTAAATCAAAGTACCACATAAAGTAGAACACAAAGAAAGAAAGAAAGAAAAAGATAAAGAAAAGAAACAAAGAAAGAAGAAAACAAGTCGCGTAAGGCGAAATTACTACATTTGTGACCCTCCACCACGAAATGAGTAGCATGTCACCTCGCGCGGTTCTGCGCTAGGCTTAATATAAGTCCGGGGAGTGTCTGGTAACAGTGTGAGGGTCACCTTAGTCACAGGCTTAATAAGTTTTCGCTCTTTTCTAAAACGGTTTTCACCACTGGATAGAGCGTAAACAAATTCTTTAGGAAAATGTAAAAATATGAAAATCATGCAAAGGTGACATGCGACTCATTCCGTGGTGGAGGGTCACATTTAGTCAAGCTGTGGAACTCACGGAATGAAACAGAACGCACTGCATTTTTTCACCAAGACAAAACAACTTTGTCAATCCCTGCAACAAAGCAATCGCTCATTTTTCACGTGCAAAACGAAGTGAAATTCACAAGACGGTAAAGCGCGGTAGCTTCTATTGCGCTAAGCAGGAAAGCACGTTTTTCTGTATTTTTTTAATTTTCTGAGCTTGTTTTTTTGTATTCAAGCATAACGAATCTATATGTTTTTGAAATCAGGAAAAACTAGAAAATACGATGAAATCATTTTTGGATCGATTACTTAAATTTTAATTTTAGCATTTTCAGATTTGTAATGACCAAACTCATTAATTAATTTGTAAGCCATCAGCCTACTTAGCTGCCTAGGAAAGCTGATGGAGAGGATCCTGAACCGCAGACTCATATGGCATCTGGAGTCCAACAACATCCTTGCCGCCACTCAGACAGGCTACAGAGGCCAAAGAAACACCGAGGACCAGCTGACGCTCCTGGCGCAAGACATAGAAGATGCGTTTCAGCAGAAGCACAAAGTGGTCGGCGTCTTCTTCGATCTCTCGAAAGCCTTCGACAGAGTGTGGAGGGAAGCCCTGCTCCTGAAAGTGCGCCAGAGCGGCGTCACAGGGAGGATGTACACATGGGTCAAATCCTTCCTTCACGAAAGGTCGGCAAGAGTTGTCCTGGATGGCTACCACAGTGTGAGCGTCAAGATGAGGGAAGGTGTGCCCCAAGGCGGAGTAATTTCACCCACGCTCTTCCTCATCTACATAAATGACATCACCAGCGCCATCCCTCGCCATGTCTCCAACACGCTTCACGCAGACGATCTAGCCATCTGGAGCAGCGCTGAACACACCACCTCAGCCGCTCACCGAATCCAGGACGGTGTGAAGCGCATCCACCAGTGGACCGAAGACTGGGGACTACAGCTCAACAGAGTCAAGTCCGTTGCGACCATCTTCTCCCTGTCCACATCCAAAGAAAAGGTCAACCTCAAGTTGGGAGAGTCGGCTCTACCACAGGTCGAAACGCCTACCTTTCTCGGCGTCAAGCTGGACTCCCGCCTCACCTGGAAACCACACCTTGAGGAGATCGAGGCGAGAGGCATACGACGACTCGCAATCATGAGAAAGCTCTCAGGAACAACATGGGGCGCCAACTCCCAAATCCTGAAGACAGTGTACACTGGGGCGGTGAGGCCTGTGTTGGAGTATGCATCAAGCTCCTGGAACACAGCAGCCAGGACCAACAAGGCACGACTGGACCGAGTCCAAAACCTCGGCTTGAGGACTGTCCTTGGAGCGATGAAAACCACTCCCATCTCTGAGATGCAGAAGGTGGCCAACATCGAACCGTTGGAAGACAGACGACAGGCAAAGCTTCTGATACAAGGAGAGAAGCACAAGAGACTCGAGAGCCATCCGCTCCACAACAAGTTCCAAGCTCTCACCAAGAACCGCTTGAAGCGCCAGAGCCCCAACCATCAGCTGAAAGCACAGCAGAGGGAGAATGCTGACATCCTTCAACCCAGCCCTGACCAGTGCGAGAGGCTCAATCCAAAGCCGTGGTCTCCCCAGAGTCAGAGATTCCATGTAAGGATGTCCATTCCTGGCATCTCTGGAAAACAGCAACAGAGTGATGCAGCCCTCCGCTCCCTTGCCCTGGAAGAAATACACAGGAGGTACCCAGCCAGCAAGTGGACCCACGCTTATACAGATGGTTCGGCAGAGTGCGCAACCAAGAACGGAGGAAGTGGCGTCTTCATTCAAATTCCAGGAAGACCCCCAGAGACACTGACCACACCATGCGGTGTTCTCTGCTCCAACTTCAAAGCAGAAGTTGTTGCCCTCCATACAGCTGCAGACTTCCTCACCTCTCTTGAGGAAACCCCACCCAAGGTTGTCTTCCTCTCTGACTGCCTGTCCGCACTACAAGTCCTCACAGCCCCTGCAGAACACCTCGTGGAAGAGCTGAAGAAGTCCCTGAACGACTTGTCCCAGAAAGCCTCCGTAGTTCTGCAGTGGATTCCAGCGCACTGCGGCATCGCTGGAAATGAGAAGGCGGATGGTCTGGCCAAAGATGCAGGAAGACAGGAACAACCAGAAACCAGCCTGTCCTTCCGAGAGACCAAAACCCTCATCAAGCATCGCTGGAAGACAGCATTCAAAGAAAGAAACGGAGGCTACAAGCCAGACCAAGACCCCATCCACCGCCTCAGCCGTGCAGAGCAGACTGCCATCTTCCGGCTGCGTACAGGGCACTGCGGCTTTAAAGCGCACCTGAAAAGGATCGGCGTAGCAGAGTCGGCATTGTGCGATTGTGGGGCGGCCGACCAGACAGTAGAACATGTATTGAATACATGCACAAACTTCACTCTGCTGCGGAACCAGATCTGGCCAGAAGGAGCTACACTGGAGACCAAGCTCTGGGGAACGTCAGAAGACCTGAAAGCGACGTTCCAGTTCACGACAGCAGCGGAACTACGACCCTAGACACAACCGTCGAACGCAGAAGAAGAAGGATCGATTACTTAAATTTTAATTTTAGCATTTTCAGATTTGTAATGACCAAACTCATTAATTAATTTGTAAGCATCGAAGCTGAAATACAGTCCCATAGTCCGGGCTTCGTCGAAGATTACTTGGCTAAAATTTTAATCAAATTGATCGAAAAATGAGGGTGTGACAGTGCGGCCTCAACTTTCACAAAAAACCGGATATGACGTTATCAAAGACATTTATCAAAAATATGAAAAACTTCTGCATATACCATACTCAGAAACCCTCATGTAAAATGTCATGAAGATCGGTCCAGTAGTTATCTCTGAATCGCTCTACACATACACACACACACACACAGACACAAGCACACACACACATGTATACACCACGACCCTCGTTTCGATTCCCCATCTATGTTAAAACACTTAGTCAAAACTTGACTAAATGTAAAAAGACAGAGATACAGAAGGAAAGAAAGACAAACAGAAAGGAATAAACAAACAAACAAACACACACACACACACACACACACACACAAAACCAAAAAAACCGAACAAACAAACAAACAAACAAACAAACATACAAACAGAAAAACAGACAAACCAACTACCCAAAATCAAGCAACCCCCGAAAGCAGCGTATGGCTGCCTGAATGGCGGTGTACAAAACGGTCATACACGTAAAAACCCATTCGTGTAAAAGCATGAGTGAACGTGGGAGTTTCAGCCCATGAACGAATAAGAAGAAAAAGGTAAAAATTATTGACGGGCTCGTCCGGGATTTGAACCCGGGACCTCTCGCACCCAAAGCGAGAATCATACCCCTAGACCAACGAGCCGCTCTAAACACCGAAGGGAAATTACACCTCACATTTACCTGTTACCCTGTTACGCAATGCTGTGTGAACAGTTGCTGACAGAAATTTACCTGCGCTGCGTTCTGAAACGAGGTTTTAACCACAGGCACATGACTTCGGGGTATGAGGAGGGGTGGGGGTGGTAGGCTATGGAATATTGGTCTGGTGGGGGATGGGGGATGGGTGTGTGGGGTCCTTTAGTGTTTGCCTTTTGCCTAATTATTAGACAAAAGTTTGTGCTCATCCTCGCTCCCCCCACCCTCCATCCCCATAACTAGAAAAAAGAAGAAAAAGGTACAAATTAGCGACGGGCTCGTCCGGGATTTAAACCCGGGACCTCCCAAACCCAAAGCGAGAATCATACCTCTAGATCAACGAGCTATAAAGACAACAGAGAATTTACAAAAATGTACCCCCCCCACCCCCACCCCTACCCCTCACCAGACATGGAGCTTTGAAGAATGATATGCAATTGCCTTCTAGTTCAGATGGT
>NC_090246.1:9637536-9650036 GCF_037325665.1 Littorina saxatilis | reverse complement strand
CAACGTGAATGCAACGTGAATTA
The DNA here is from genome assembly GCF_037325665.1 of Littorina saxatilis. Taxonomy (NCBI): domain Eukaryota; kingdom Metazoa; phylum Mollusca; class Gastropoda; order Littorinimorpha; family Littorinidae; genus Littorina; species Littorina saxatilis. The sequence continues at coordinate 9,650,013 of NC_090246.1, read as the reverse complement.
TTGGTGGAAGTGGATTGTTCGTAAAAACATTACGTGAATTTTACGTTGTCACAACGTGAATTTTTGGTTGTGGTTGTGGTTTGGTTGAAATTGCGTTGCATTTTTACGTAATGTCCACGTGAATGGAACGTAAATTTTAGGTCAAAATTTAGATCAAAAATTACGTGAATTCTACGTTGACACAACGTAAAAGTTGTGTTTTGGTGCATTTTTCCTGATAAAATTGACGTGAATTACACGTCGACACAACGTGAATTTTTGGTTGTGGTTGTGGTTTGGTTTGATTTCGACGTGAATGCAACGTTGAGAGTGAATGTAGGTTTTGGTATATGGATACACGCACACACACCAACTTTCACACTCAGTCACAGATCATAAGGACTATTACATGTAACACCATAAACTCAAGATACGATCAACAATTTTATTTCATAACAAAAACATGCATATTATGTTGCGGAGAAACTAAAAATGCACGCAGCTTTGCAGGGCAACAGCACAGCATATTCAATCGATTTCATTCTTTGTCCTGGTGGTCCTCTTCTCCCAGGCAGTCCTCTATGCGCCTCTTTGATGCTGGTCGCTAAACAAAGCAAAGACAGCACATTGATATCAGTGACACCAGAGCCTCCATAATGTCTGGAGTAGAAATACACATCTTTTCAACTTAGGTCACTTTTTAGTAACTTTCCACTGCCTACTATGTCTCTGGCCTACTGCCAACTAAGTGTTGACACTACATGTATTTCTTTTTAATATATGAAATGAAGCATTATGTCCCTTCTTCGAGCCTTGTTGTGTCAGATTTAGGCCGCAAGCCAAGACAACAAAAGACTGTGTGCCAGTGTGTATTCCTTCCATAAGAAATGAAGTATTTCAAACGAAAATTGATCGTTTCAGAACAGTTTGGGGGTATTTTATTTGTATTTGCATCATTAAGACATTTGACCTGGAAGGGAAACTGTCTTTAATCTGTGTACAAAATTAAATGTTTGTAATTGTCCAAACACAAATAACATCCGTTACTGCTATATATATACGAATCACACACACTCACACACAAACTCACACTAGCGCGTCACCTTATTCTCACTACTATGAGTTATACACAACTACAATAAGCGATAAACGTTTCATATGCTGATCAGGATGCAATGAACTTTGACACGCTCCAATTAAAGCCCATTATAGGGGCCGGTGTCCGTCTCTCTCCTTGAGGATAAAAGGGCTCACAGCCTTTTCAACATTGTTATCAAAATCAAAGTCTTTCGGTAACCTGGAAAGCTCCTCGGAGCTAGTACTGTCTCAATTATCCACCGATCGCCGTAGGTCGAAGTTGAAGACTATCAAGTGTATGCATGTTGTAGAGGTGGAAGGTGCACAGAAAATGGAAGCAATCATTACAATCAAACTTTGTTTCCTGATTCCAAAAACATATAGATATGACACGCTCAGAAAGTTAAAACGAAGAGAGGTACAGAAAAGCGTGCTATGCAGCACAGCGAAACCACTACAGCGCTGAACAGGCTCGTCAGTTTCACTCCGTTTTGCACAAGCGGCGGACTACGGTCATTGTGAAAAAATGCATTGCGTTCAGTTTCATTCTGTGAGTTCGACTGAGCTTGACTAAATGTTGTATTTTCGCCTTACGCGACTTGTTTTCTAACCTTCATCTGTCCGACACGTGCGATCTCACTTTTATTTTTTCCCTCTAACATCTGGTTGCCAGACTTCCGTCAACCTCTTGTCAAATGTCACACTGTGATTCTCACGTATCTGATCGCTTCTTTAAGAGCACTTGACAGTGTCCAGTCAATCACTTCTTTCAGACGGGTCATAAAATTGCAAAGGCTCCTGATTGCCCCGCTCCTGTAGCTTCGTTGGGAAAAGTCGAAGAGGCTAGCGGAAAACTTTGGGGGGAGGGTCTATGGGGGGGGGGGGGGGGAAGGGGGATCTTAGATTGAGAGGAGACGGAATGCATGGAACGGAACTTTTATGAATCGTTTTGTAGTTTTTGTGTCTGGGGCATGTAAACAAAACAAAAATGAGCAAAATTCTGAGAGAAAAACGGGAGCTTTATCAAAGCAAATTTGTTTTACAGTTGTTGTGATTATTTAACGACAAGAGGAGACACAATACAATTTTTTATACTTTTGATTTCTAAGAGTTGAAATCAATTACGCAGATATATTATAAGTCTACAAAGCCATGACGGTGCCAAAATAGCATGATAGCATTTTTGAATATTTCACTAATCAGAGCAGCAGAATTCTAACTTCATTATATAAAATCAATCTAATCAATGAATTTAGTAAGCACTGATCATTAAAAAATCTCACAACTTAAGAACATCATACCTCTGCATAAATTACGCTTATGCAGTATGTTTCTTCCGATTAATGCAAACACTTTTTTTTTTCGCAGAGCAGGGACCCGGCATTGATACCGTCACCTGAAAATCAGTGGCTGTGTTGTAAGACCTACATTTTGTGATTGACAATGACTTGAAAAGGCACGTGTCCTAAGCATATAGGAAAGGTAATACATGTACACTCAACGGGGTCTTTTGCACACTGCTATCTGACAAATTATTTAGAGCGGTCATCAGAAGCAGGCGACGATAGTCGAGTGATTTATTACCCACGGGGGGTTGAGGCTGCAGACAATTAACTGTGAACTGAGAAGGGGTAAGCGGTGGGGGCGGAGGGGGGGGGGGTAAAAGGGGGGGGGGGGTGACAGGCATAAAATAATGAAAACTTGTTATGGTCCGACTTTGGGTTTGGTGTGTGTTGGCTACGCTGATGTCTCAAGTAGACTCACGTTCATAAGGGGGTGGGTAAATCAACATGGTCGGCAATTTTATGATCCAGGTCGACAAAAGACAGTCAAGTGTGTAATTAGCCAATCAGTCAGATGACATCAAGGTGTAAAGTTCTGAATTCTTCTCATACCACCGTTCCGACCTCATCTCTCGGACAAAAGTTGGACAACCAAGTTTTGGAAGAAATTTTCAAGGAAGAATGACATCACAGGTTTCTGGAAAGCAAGGATTTGGGACAAAAGAAAGAATAACTGACACTATGACACACACACACACACACACACACACACACACACACACACACAAACACACACACAGGCACGAACTCAAACAAACACACTGGCACACCACACACACACACACTGACACCACACAAACACACACCGACACCACACACACACACACACTCACACTCACACACTCACGCACGAACACATTCATACAAACTTGCGCGCGCGCGCACTGATTTCTAACCAACAACAACAACAATAAGCAGTGAACGATGCATGCTAATCATGAGGCAAGAAATGAATGTGGCAAGTTTGATTCAACTTTGACCCGCTCTAAATCCCACGTTGTACACAGGAGCGGTGTCCGTCTGTCTCCCTGAGGATGAAAGGGCTCACAGTTTCCAAAACTTGTGATCAAAATCAAAGTCTTTCAGTAACCTGGAAAGCTACTTAGAGTGCTGTCTCAATTATCCCCCTATCGCCGTAGGTCGAAGTTGAGGACTATCAAGTGTATAGGGAGGGGTAGGGGGAGGGTGGAAGGGAATTGTTACGACACGACTTTGTCGTGTAAAAGGAAATGATGGGTGGCACGCGGATATCCGTGGGATGTTCAGACATGGAAATTGCTCGAAATAACGATTATCTATTGAACTCATAGCTTATGGATTTCCATTAAGTACTTTTACCCCGCGTTGTACTTGAAGACCGACACCTAGCGTGAAAACGATCGTTTAATAGTCCAACATATTTCTGCCCCTTTTCCCGTTTAACCCCCAAATAACAACAACTACAACAAAGACAGCAAGAGCGACGACGACGACAACAAAATGTTGGAACCAAATTGAAATCATTGCAAACAAGACACCAGCAAATGTCGGACACCTACATGGTGGTTTTCAAGTTCCTCATTTTGTTACATCCCCCATACAAAACACTTTACCTATTGATCTTGTTATTTGGTTAGTTAATTTGAAATTAATGTTAAAGTTCCTAATTTGTTATCTAAATTTCGCCATAACGCATTTATTAACTCATTCATTTATGAACTTATTTATGTATCATTTCCCGTCGCGATATAACCTTGAATGGTTGAAAACGACGTTAAACACCAAATAAAGAAAGAAAGATGTATCATTTCCCTATTCGTCTATTTGTTTATTTTTTTTATTTCAGTTATTTCGGCATGTGGGTATTTCGGTTGTAAGCAATTCAGTTATAATAAAACAAATTCACCCATTATTAGAAAGGGGAAAACAAATTGGAATGTCGGGTGCACATTCCAAGTTGATCCCTTTTTTAACTAAAAATAGCGCGCGTTATTACTAACAATGCTCTTGTACACGCTTATAAAATATAAAGCCCACATGTTAAAATACCTTGACAACTACAAAGTGGGAAATTACAACGACGGTCAACAGTCAGAGTTATATATTGCTTGCAAGCCTGTCCGCCCTGTATCCAAGATATCCCCCATGCACTGGCATGGTCCTAAGATGACACACTTATTACTCAACAGTAAATTCCAGTAAGCCTTTAGTCGGACTCTGTCATTTGTATGTTTGTGAATGTCACAGAAAAAAACCACAACTCCCAAGATCACAGAAGCATGATTAACCATTCAGTCAATTCAAGGGAATGCACGCTGAAAACGTCCGCTTTCATTTCACCTAAGAGGGGGAGGAAGGTGTTTTGTTAATTTTCTATTGCTAGCTGGTACTCGCTCGTGTTCAAAGTGTGTGGGAAAAAGATCAAGTCGCGTTAGGCGAAATTACTACATTTAGTCAAGCTGTGGAACTCACAAAATGAAACTGAACGCACTGCATTTTTTCCCAATGACCGTAGTCCGCCGCTCGTACAAAGGGCGGTGAAATTAACGACCCTGTTTAGCGCGGAAGTGGTTGCGCTGTGTTGCATGGCACGCTTTTCTGTACCTCTCTTCATTTTAACTTTCTGAGCGTATTTTTAATCCAAACATATCATATCTACATGTATATGTTTTATATTTTTAATGTTTAGAGCTTGTTTGTAATCCAAATATAACATATGTATACGTTTTTGGAATCAGAAAATGACGAAAAATAAGATGAAATTGTTTTTGGATCGTTTGATAAAAAAATAATTTTAATTACAAGTTTCCGATTTTTAATGACCAAAGTCATTAATTAGTTGTTAAGCCATCAAGCTGAAATGCAATACCAAAGTCCGGCCTTTGTCGAAGATTGCTTTGCCAAAATTTCAATCAATTTGATTGAAAAATGAGGGTGTGACAGTGCCGCCTTAACTTTTACAAAAAGCCGGATATGACGTCATCAAAGGTATTTATTGAAAAAATGAAAAAAAACTTCCGAGGATATCATTCCCAGGAACTCTCATGTAAAGTTTCATAAAGATCGGAGTCCAGTAGTTTAGTCTGAATCGCTCTACACACACACACGCACAGACACACAGACACACAGACACACACACACACACACACACACACACACACACACACACACACACACACCACGACCCTCGTCTCGATTCCCCCTCTATGTTAAAACATTTAATCAAAACTTGACTAAATGTAAAAAGGCAAAACAACTCAGGGTTGAAGCAGCCTGCATGCAACTGAGGACAACAACAAGTCGCGTAAGGCGAAAATACAACATTTAGTCAAGCTCAGTCGAACTCACAGAATGAAACTGAACGCACTGCATTTTTTCACAAAGACCGTAGTCCGCCGCTTGTGCAAAACGGAGTGAAACTGACGAGCCTGTTCAGCGCTGTACATAGTGGTTTCGCTGTGCTGCATAGCACGCTTTTCTGTACCTCTCTTCGTTTGGTTTAAACTGTTGCATTCAACGTTTGTGCATTATTTACAAATAAAAAACGCATATAGAGTAAACAACAACAAGCATAATGCTTATAGTGGTGTTTACAGTTTTCTAGAAAAATACATATAAATGGCGGCTATTGTACAGTTTAAATGAAGAGCAAGCAAACATGAACAGAAAATTGAATGAAAAATGTACTCCAAAACAAAAATCCGTTTAAGAATACATATATTATATTTTTCGTTTTAACTTTGTGAGCGTGTTTTTAATCCAAACATATCATATCTATATGTTTTCTGAATCAGGAACCGACAAGGAATAATACGACATTGTTTTTAAATCGATTTCGGAAATTTGATTTTGATAATAATTTTTATATTTTTAATTTTCAGAGCTTGTTTTTAATCCAAATATAACATATTTATATGTTTTTTGAATCAAATAATGACGCAGAATAAGATGGAATTGTTTTTGGAACGTTTGATAAAAAAATAATGTCAATTACAAGTTTCTGATTTTTAACGACCAAACTCACTCATTAGTTTTTAAGCCACCGAGCTGAAATGCAATACCGAAGTCCGGCCTTTGTCGAAGATTGCGTGGCCAAAATTTCAATCAATTTGATTGAAAAATGAGGGTGTGACAGTGCCGCCTCAACTTGTACAAAAAGCCGGATATAACGTCATCAAAGGTAAAAAATGAAAAAAACGTCCGGGGATATCATTCCCAGAAACTCTCATGTAAAATTTCATAAAAATCGGTCCAGTAGTTTAGTCTGAATCGCTCTACACACGCACACGCACAGACACACACAGACACACGCAGACACACACACACACACACACACACCACACACACACACACACACACACACACACACACATACACCACGACCCTCGTCTCGATTCCCCCTCTATGGACATTCTGTGAGTTCGACAGCTTGACTAAATGTTGTATTTTCGCCTTACGCGAATTGTTTTTTGCTGTATTTTTCTCTTTTTCTTTATTTTGTCTTATATGTCTGTAATGAACATTTTAAAATAAAGAGGAAAAACACTACAAACATATCATATCTATATGTTTTCTGAATATCATATCTATATGTTTTCTGAATCACGAACCGACAAGAAACAAGATGGCGACTGAGTAAACACGTTCGCTCAGCGCTCTCCCAGTTTTCATCATCTAAAACTGATTCAGCGACAACTAAGTCCAAACGACGTATCCACAGATTGGAACAAGTAAGGACGAGTCAAAATGGTGCTGAAAAAACGCGGAAAGAAATTATTTTATGCTGTTACATCGGGCAAAACAATCGGCATATTCCAAACATGGACCCAGTGCGGCGATTCCGTGACCGGTGTCTCCAAATGCAAGTTCCAAGGATACCCCACCCTACAGGATGCCAAGAAAGCAATGCAGGTTAGTGGTGTTCCTAACCCAAACGTATACGGCCTGAATCATGAATTAGTCGATACGGACCCTCTTGAGTTCGAAGAGATGGACGAGACTCTGTTTTCCCTGATTGATGAAACACTAGAAGCTTCGAACGGACAGGACCCAGAACAAAGTGACAATCGGGACATTGCTGGGGAATGTGGTGCTTGTCAGAAACCAGTAAAGAGAGACGAAAGAAGTCTGAAATGTGGAGAATTAGAATGTGGAAAGAAAGTTCACATTAGATGCTCCAAACTGCCAACGTACATGATCTGCGTTTTTCTCCAAAAATCCAGAAAGTACTCCTGCGAATCATGTGCTCATTCCCTTTTCGACGAAAACGTGGATGAAGAAATGTGTACTGTCAGTGCCTGTGGCAGTGACGCAACGCAACGCGAGGAGAAAGAAGAGAAAGACCATGAACGATACACACAACAGCTGATGATGTCACACCACCAGACAGTCAACAGCAAGATCGGGAACCTGACTACGGCAATTGGCCACTTATCTACGAGAGTGGCCGAGCTACATGAGAGAGATATGACCCGGGGCGCTGACATCACCCGCCTCGTTAAAGCCCTTGAGACGGCAAACCAGCCCCGCGAGAGCTATTGCAGTGTTGCAATGGGAGGTGCACTCTCCCCTCACGGCACCTTCCCCTCCCTCCTCACCCCAAAAGCTGACGCCAAACCGAAAAGACCCGCGACCTCCACCCCGTCGGGAATACCCGTCTTCAGCAGGGGCCAACAACCCACACCCGACCCTAGTGCACAACCCCCCAAGAGACAAATCGCTGTTGCACATGACTCCAGTGCCAAGAAGGACGTACGGACACCCATCACAACGACCCAGGAAACGACTATTCGGGAGACAGCAGCCTCTAAACAGAAGCCTGTGGAAAACAAACCTAAGGACCTCCAAAAGAAAACAGGAGAAAAGGCGGAAATATCCATGAAAGACAATCGCGAGATAGCGCCGATAGACAGCGACTCCCTCAGCGAAACTGAGAGTGAGACAGATAATGAAAGTCAACACGGCAACCTCAACGAACCCGTCCAGCGTAACAAACTGAAATCCAAAAAGAGGGAACAACGATCAACTCAATATGAAGACGACGACCCAAAGAGGCCCAAACTGCTCATCCTCCACGACTCAGTCCTGAATGGCATAGAAGCCAGACGACTGGGCCAAGGCTATGGACTTAACGTGCGCAAGCAGAAAGCATCCACAGCGGATACATGTCTCCTCGACCCCGAAGCTGCAGTGCCGGATGTGGTTTTAATCCACACGGGAATCAACGACCTCAAAAAGTCAACGCCGGACGAGGCCAGTGACAAACTGGTCTCAGCTGTAAAAGAGTTACGCCAGCACTACCCCGGGAAGCTGGTGATTAGCAACTTGACGCCAACGCGCCGACCTGATATCCACACGGAACTGTACAACGCCATGGCGTACACCAAACTACACGACCAAATGGACATTACCTTCCTCAAACACGACCTGTCAACCGAGAAGCACCTGAACGACGACATACACCCCTCCGCTAGAGGAGCCGGGGTGTTGGCACAAGCCATCGGGCGCCATGTACAGGCGCTGGTGTGGAAAACCATAAAGCGACGAAGCAGCAACAACAACGGCAGCCACAAAAACGGCAGCAACAACTACAACAACGGCAGCAGCAACAACGGCAGCTACAACAACGGCAGCTACAACAGAGGCAGCTACAACAACGGCAGAAACAACTACAACAACGGCAGCAGCAACAACGGCAGCAGCAACAACGGCAGCTACAACAACGGCAGCTACAACAACGGCAGCTACAACAAAGGCAGCTACAACAACGGCAGCAACAACTACAACAACGGCAGCTACAACAACGGCAGCAGCAACAACGGCAGATACAACAACGGCAGCAGCAACAACGGCAGCAACAACTACAACAACGGCAGCAGCAACAACGGCAGCTACAACAACGGCAGCAACAACTACAACAACGGCAGCTACAACAACGGCAGCCACAACTACGGCAGCTACAAAAGATCCCAGGGCTACAACCAAAGACGCCCAGGTCAATTCAACGGCCCACAGCGAGGGAAGCAGGGGCACAATAACAATAACGGTAATGTGTATCGGCAGTGGTAAATGTCACGGCGGAACCACAATATCAGGCTGAATCAGTGTAAGAGATGATGTAATACGAAGAGAGTGCTAAGACGTCTGTATGACAAGTATTAACGTGCATAGCGATACTATAAAAGTTCTGTCATGGAACATGAAAGGGTTTATAGAAACAATAGATGGATTACGAGTAAACAAGTTTAATGAGCATAATTTTACGAACAAACTTTCAGCATACGATATAGTCTTCTTAGAAGAAACCCACCTCGATAAAGACAATGTAAAAGATATCAACATACCCAACTTCTCAACGCCTGTCCATTACATGAGAGAGAAAAGAAAAAACGCACAGAAAGCGTCAGGCGGTATTTCCGTTTTTATAAAAGCGGATCTTAGACAGCATGTTAAACTCTTACCACAGAGTAATAGTGATATTGTATGGGTTAGAATCCCAACGATGGACAAACACGGTCAGGATACTTTTATATGTGGGTGTTACATACCACCAGAACACTCATCATATGATATGGGAAAGACCACTCAATCAAAATATGGGACTGTCTTGAGCGTGACGTAGAAATATTTTCAACCAAAGGCAACGTAATTGTGTGTGGCGATATGAACGCGAGGACAGGCAGTACAGTGGATTACATAACCGTGGACTCTGTGCGATACGACAATGCCGCGGGTGACGAATTCAATGAACACCTACTTAATGAGCCGATGGATATACACCAAAGGTGCTCAATGGACAACACCACGCACAAAATTGGCCGTCGATTAATTGACCTGTGTATCGACAACAACCTTGTTATTCTGAATGGAAGAACACTAGGTGATCTAGATGGGCGTTTTACCAGCCACCAACCTAACGGCAGCAGTGTGGTTGATTATTTCATATGTACACATGTGTTATATAGCGGTGTAGTAAACATGACAGTGGAAGCGCTAAATGAATACTCAGATCACTGTCCTATACGTCTGACGATACACATACCAGCACTATGGAAAAGAAAACAGGAAAGGAGCTCGTCTAATAATTACGCTACAGCCCCAGAGCCAAATAATCAAGACAAAACGAGTTTCGTCTGGGACGAACACTCAGCCGAAAGCTTACAATGCGCACTCAAAACACAAGCGTTTACTATGCTGCTAAGAGACATTGACAATAAGATAGACGGACTACAAGACAATACCATGACAAACACCTTAGATGAAATAGTAGACGAATTTACGGACATAATGACAAAAGCATCAAAACTCTCCCTGAAATGCAGACTATCTAGAAAAAAAAGAAACAAAAAGCGGAGTAAGAAATGGTTCGATCAGGAATGCTACGTACAGAGACGGGAACTTAAGTCACTAAGAAACGCATTTAATCGCCACCCCTATAAGCGCTCTCTGCGAGATAAACTCTTCAGTCTGTCACGCACGTACAATAAAGCTTTGAAAAGGAAAAAGCAACTGTATAAAAACAAACTCATCGCTACTCTGAACGATGCATACACAAATGACCCGACAAGCGTATGGAAAACACTTAAACTACTAAAAGACTCTGAGAACCCAAACGACCGGAATAGAAGCAACATCAGCTCATGCAAATGGATAAACCACTTACAAAACCTGATAGGCACTGATGTCGAAGTAGAGCAAACTACGAAAGATAACGTACGGGCAGAGCTCAATAACATTGATATCAACGCACAATCCGCACAACTCGATCTGCCTATCACAATGGAAGAAATCGCGAAAGCAGCTTCCAACTTGAAGTCGAAAAAAGCACCAGGTGTAGATGGAATTACAAATGAAATAATCAAGGCAAGCCTGCCTGCTACACAAATAACAATTAAAAAACTGTTTCAGGCAGCTCTGCACATAGGCTCGTGCCCCAAAGCATGGGCGACGGGTATAAACATTCCAATCTATAAGAGTGGTGACCCTATGAATCCTGGTAATTATCGTGGGATAACACTAAATAATAACCTAGGGAAATTTTTCTCGCAGATCATTAACAATAGACTAAATGGATTCCTGGAATCTAATCATCTATATGCGAGGGAACAGGCCGGATTTAGAAAGAAGTCGAGAACGACGGACCAAATATTTATCCTAAAAAAGATCGTCGACGGAATAATTACAAACAGAAAAGACAGGTTGTATGCATGCTTCGTGGACTTCCAAAAGGCCTTCGACAACGTATGGCACGAAGCTCTCCTCCTCAAACTTAACAGGATAGGAGTTATGGGGAATTGTTTCAACGTTATAAGAGATATGTACAGCAAATCTACTATCTGCACTAAGACCGCACTCGGACACTCACATGACATACCCGTCCGGAAAGGTGTACATCAAGGCAATACTCTAAGCCCCACACTCTTCAACATATTCATCAACGATCTCCCAGATTATCTGCGTGGGAATGACTCACCAAGTCTGAACAGTGCCCAAAATACAGAAATCCCATGCCTACTTTACGCCGATGATTTGGTAATTCTGTCCACATCCAAAAGAGGACTACAAAATAAGTTGAACCGACTGAATGACTACAGCAGTGAATGGGGCATTAAAATAAACAAAGAAAAAACGAAAGTGATAATATTTACCCGCACAGACCCAAAAGTACCAATACTATTTAACTGTGGCACACATATGATTGAAAGTGTAGACCAATATAAATATTTAGGGGTCATCTTCCATAAAAGCGGTAAATTCTTACAAACCCAGGAACATTTAGCCAAGCAAGCAAACAAGGCATCGCATGCCCTGAGACGACTAATTAGAGGAAGAGAAATGAAAGTAACTACAATGATGCAACTATTTTATACCTTAGTCGCCCCTGTGTCCACTTATGGAGCCGAGGTCTGGTTCCCATCAGCAATCAACATCCAAAACGAACAATCGCTACCCGACATATTCGATAAGTGTCTATCGAATAATCTACCCCATGAACAAGTGCATTTAAAATTCAGTAAACGCCTTCTTGGCGTCCACAGTAAAGCAATGAACTTGCCAACGCTAGCAGAGCTCGGGCAACTCCCTGTGGGTATAAAACTAA
>NC_090246.1:9634863-9637336 GCF_037325665.1 Littorina saxatilis | reverse complement strand
GAGTTCTGAGTTCTACCCACGATCCTCTCAACGAAACAGTACATTAAAAACCTGCGCACGCGCACACACACACACACAACTTTTTGAGAAAACATTGGCTGCATTTTTTTTTTTACTGGTGAGCGTACCCAAAGAAGAAATCCAACATGTGTTGTCCATATGATTTGCCCGTTCGGTTTTCTTTTGTTCTCATACGCGAGATGTCTCAAGAGGACCCATTTTGGCAAAGTTTAGAGGAGGGGGGCGGGGAGGGGGGGAGCAAGTCCGTAATTTTATTATCCAAGTGGACAAGCGATCGACAAAAGCCCGACAAAAGACTGCCAAGTGCCGTAAATGAGTCAGGTAAGATCAAGGTGCGATTTTTGACTTGTACTTCATACCAGTTTTCCTCGCCTCTTCTCTCCTCAACAAAGGTCTAGCAACAAAGTTTGGGGGGTGTAATCTCATAAGGAGTGACATAATAGCACATGCGAATATGAGGGAACGAGACAGAAGAATGAATAAAACAGCCGCTATTATACGCTATCTGTGTTGTGGCTGGAAGAAAAAAGAAAAAGAAAGAATACCGTCCAACTAACACGAAGAAGAATGGGAAAAAATCTTAAATAAAGGGAGAGGTACAAAGGTTGCGATTCATCTCGGCTAGATATTATTCACAATTTTTGTAAACATAGTAAGCCTATACTCGCATCAGACACATATTTTACATGTATCAGCATCCTACATTTTGTCCGTGTCTGCCTTCTGGCCGGGTTTGCGATTTCTACATATTATATTCATGTGTTCTTCTCTCTGACAGTGCGGGCTCAACTTTTACAAAGGGGACAATATGACATCAAATAACGCTATCAAATATCGGAGAACAGCCACACAAGCGAATGCTCTCAAGAATATGTAAACCAATGTTCATCAAAATCCGTCAGGTAGCACACACACACACACACACACACACACACACACACACACACACACACACACACACACACACACACAGAGTCCGAGTGTGTCAGTACTTGAATGGGGTGTGCACGTTAAAGATCCCACGATTGACAAAAGGGTCTTTCCTGGCAAAATTGTATTGGCATAGATAAAAATGTCCACCAAAATACCCGTGTGACTTGGAATAATAGGCCGTGAAAAGTAGGATATGCGCCGAAATGGCTGCGATCTGCTGGCCGATGTGAATGCGTGATGTATTTTGTAAACAAATTCCATCTCACACGGCATAGATAAAAATCCCTGCGCCTTGAATATGTGCGCGATATAAATTGCACAAAGTAAAAATACAAAAATAAATAAATAAATCCCTGCGCTTAGAACTGTACCCACGGAATACGCGCGATATAAGCCTCATATTGATTGATTGATTGAATCAGTGAATGTGAAAAGACTATGGGTAGTCGAATGACTACACAAACCTGCATGTGTCAGGTTTTAATTTTTGTTTGTTTGTTCTTTCTTTATTTTGTTTTGTTATTTCGTACGTTCGTTGATAAAATGCCGTCCCAACCTGCCGCCCACACACACACACACACACACACACACACACACATTATAATTCCCCCTCCCGAATCCCCTCCCCCATTCTCCACCCGATAGCTCCTCTTTGTCTCACTCTCTCCTCCTTACAAATAACACACATTATAATCCCCCCTCCCCGAATCACCTCCCCATTCTCCACCCGATAGCTCCTCTTTGTCTCGCTCTCTCCCCCGGTGTGACGTTTTCATCTTTCGCCGTGTTGATATTTCGCTTCTCGGCCTCGTTGATCTAGGAGAAACTCTACACTGAACAAAAAAACACCCTTCGATAGTACTGATGAGCGACCTTGTGTACCTTACATTCATGGGGCCAAATTTGTCCAACCAATTTGTTTTAATTAACTTAGAAATTTGATTCATCCTAAAATGTTTCCTTCTTACTCAAGGGACGTAATTAACCACTCAGTACACGTTTTCGAAGAATTCGATTTTGGGGTTGAAATCTATTAAATTTTACCACCAATTTTCTTCACATGCAAGAAACTGACATGCTTTTCGTCCTTAAATAATTTCACTTCTTAATTTTACCAGGAAACAACATTTCAGTCTTGAGTATATGTCGAGGGGGAAATATGTACACAGACGAAAGATGAAATCGTGACACCGGCAGGGTATCTCGGCTGCCTACTTGATTGAGTAACAGAACAGGTCGACAAAAGACAGTCAAGTATGTAATGAGCCAATGTGTCAAGTTCTGAATTCTTCTCATACCACTGTCCGCTGGGCAGATTCACTTGAACTTGAAGCAGCTTGTCTGGATACATCGTCCTCCCTCAAGATCGTAAAATGCCCAATTAAGTACTTGAGATAACAATGGCCGCCCCCGCTTTCAGTCTCATGCACTGAGCTAGTCTGATTAAACAGCTTTCTAAAGGTTGCGTCCGTCTATGTGAAACGTGTTTTTCCTTTGTGTTCCACTGCTTGTGACCCAT
>NC_090246.1:9624863-9629863 GCF_037325665.1 Littorina saxatilis | reverse complement strand
GACCACATCACAAACAGAACTGAACAATGCACAGGTGTTCCTCACATAGAGACACACACACACACACACACACACACACAAACACAGAGAAGCCGTATCTATAGAGAGATAGATGACAGTGTATTTTTCGCGTGGCTATAAATTGATTCGACCTTTGCACTTTTACAGTGAGGATAATTTACGGGTCCAATTTACGTTCTGGACGCCGCGGTGACCTTCTAAAAATAGTAACAGAACGGGGAATATCCGAAGATGCCCCCTTCATACAAAAGTGCACCATACGAAGGAAGGGAGGTAAACGCTGAAAACATGGAGAAGATGAGAAGATAAGGAAGAGTTACTTATAATGGTGAAATGAACACAAAAACCAAATTCGGTTCAGCGCTGCGCGCTGAGAGCACGTGTTTAAATATCTCATCGATGATATTGTGTCCGGGGTGTAGCTGAATACGGTGTCCAAATTTGAAAAAGATCCACCGAGAACTTTGGCTTTGGTGTGTCGGTATGGGGGCCCGGGTAGCTGAGGTGGAACCAAAATCGGTTCAGCGCTGCGCGCTGAGAGCACGTATTGAAATATCTCATCGACCAGATTTTGTGCAGGGTGTATCTGAATATGGACACCAAATTTGAAGCAGATCCATCGAGAACTTTGGCCGTGCATGGCGATCAAACACACACACACACACACACACACATACACAGACACAAGTCGTATATATATATAGATATGAAAAAACTTCTGCATATACCATACTCAGAAACCCTCATGTAAAGTGTCATGAAGATCGGTCCAGTAGTTATCTCTGAATCGCTCTACACATACACACACACACACACACAGACACACAGACACAAGCACACACACACATGTATACACCACGACCCTCGTTTCGATTCCCCATCTATGTTAAAACACTTAGTCAAAACTTGACTAAATGTAAAAAGACAGAGAGACAGAAGGAAAGAAAGACAAACAGAAAGGAATAAACAAACAAACACACACACACACACACACACACACACACACACACACACACACACACACACACACACACACACACACACACACACACACACACACACACAAAAACAAAACAAAAAAACGAACAAACAAACAAACAAACAGACAAACCAACTACCCAAAATCAAGCAACCCCCGAAAGCAGCGTATGGCTGCCTGAATGGCGGGGTACAAAACGGTCATACACGTTAAAAACCCATTCGTGCAAAAGCATGAGTGAACGTGGGAGTTTCAGCCCATGAACGAATAAGAAGAAAAAGGTAAAAATTATTGACGCGCTCGTCCGGGATTTGAACCCGGGACCTCTCGCACCCAAAGCGAGAATCATACCTCTAGATCAACGAGCTATAAAGACAACAGAGAATTTACTAAAATGTACCTCCCCCCCCCCCCCCCCCTCACCAGACATGGAGCTTTGAAGAATCTAGTGCAATTGCCTTATAGTTCAGATGGTAACATAAATGAGCTACAATACAAGCTTACCACCTCTCTTGATTGGTTGGTTGGTTTGTTTTGCTTAACGCCCAGCCGACCACGAAGGGCCATATCAGGGCGGTGCTGCTTTGACATATAACGTGCGCCACACACAAGACAGAAGTCGCAGCACAGGCTTCATGTCTCACCCAGTCACATTATTCTGACACCGGACCAACCAGTCCTAGCACTAACCCCATAATACCAGACGCCAGGCGGAGCAGCCACTAGATTGCCAATTTTAAAGTCTTAGGTATGACCCGGCCGGGGTTCGAACCCACGACCTCCCGATCACGGGGCGGACGCCTTACCATTAGGCCAACCGTGCCGGTACCTCTCTTGAACTTTGTATCAAAAATAATTATCAGTATGAACGTGGTACAAGATGCGCGTGAAAACAATGTTACAAAAAATCAGGGCTCGTCCGGGATTTGAACCCGGGACCTCTCGCACCCAAAGCGTGGCGTCAATCCATATTCCCGTTACTATTTTTAGAAGGTCACTGCACTGTCCAGAACGCAGCTTTCCTTGCATGTACCCGTAAGTTGTCCTCACTGTAAAAGTGCAAAGGTCGAATCTATTTATCGAAAAATCCACTGTCATCTATCTCTATATCTATATCTATATACGGCTTGTGTGTGTCTGTCTGTCTGTGTGTTCACGATTCACGGCCAAAGTTCTCGATGGATCTGCTTCAAATTTGGTGGGCATATTCAGGTAGACCCCGGACACAATCGTGGAAAATTTGGAACACGTGCGTTCTCTCAGCGCGCAGCGCTGAACCGATTTTGGTTTTTCTGTACATCCATTCCCAGTAACTCTTCCTTATCTTCTCCAGTGTTTTGCGCGTTTATCTCCCTTCCTTCGTACGGTGCGCCGGCAAAGCACACACACACACACACACACAGACATAAACTTAGACACACACACACACACACACACACACACACACACACACACACACACACACACACACACACACACAAACAAGCAAGCAAACAAACAAACAACCAACCAAACAAACAAAACGATTTAAACAAACAAACAAAACAAACAAACAAACAAACAAGCAAGCAAACACAAAGACATATGCCTAAACAGGCAGAATACAGGAAAACAAACAAACACTAAAGCTATCCACAAGAAGTGTCAGTCAAGAATCTACTGCTTACAAAAGCTCAGAAGTCTGAACATCAACAGCCGCATCCTCCAAACATTCTATACTTCATTCATTGAATCCATTCTCACTTTCTCTTTCATCTGCTGGTATGGAGGTCTGTGTGTGAAGAGTAAGAATGTGCTTGGGCGGGTGGTGAACACATGTGGTAAGATTGTGGGGGTGAGACAGGAAGGACTGACTGTGCTGTATGAACGACGTGTGGTGCGAAAGGCCCGCTGCATCATCCAGGATAGTAGTCATGTGCTCGCTCACCACTTTGAGGTCCTGCCCTCAGGACGTCGCCTCCGCACTCCCAGATTCCGCACGCTCAGAACTAAGAACAGTTTTATTCCAAAGTCAATTGGCTTTTTAAATACCTAAGTTAATTAAAACTAGTATGTGTGCCGGTGAACATATGCACTGATTTCTGTGATGAATATTTTTTATATTCTTTGATGTGCACCCTTATGCTGAGTGTGATAACCCTCGAATGACTAGTCCTGTGATAAATATTGTTCAATGACATATCTAGTCCTGTGATAATGATAGTTTTTAGCGGTAAACTTTTAGCTAAAGCTGACGGCAATTTACCTATTTGGAATCATGTTACTATTCCTGTTAGTGTACATATGCGTGCGCGAGTGTAGTATGCTTCGTATGGTATTTTTATCTGTTGTCTTATTATTTGTTTTGTCTTTTAATGTGCACCACACTGAAATTTCTCTGTATGAGATAATAAAGTATTCGTATTCGTATTCGTATTCGTAATACTTTTATAGCACAAAACAAGACATCATCAACTTATATGAGCTGTGATATTATTAAAGACATCAAAAAAAAAAAAAAAAAAAAAAATCCAAGAAATCGACGGAAAGAAACACAAAAAAACGTCACAAAAAATGTTTTTGTGTCTAATTCTACCATAATTATAAGCTAAAATATATGACAAAGTTGGGCTCGTCCGGGAATTGAACCCGGGACCTCTCGCACCCGAAGCGAGAATCATTCCCCTAGACCAACGAGCCGCACAAAACCAGGAAGAAAATACTCTACTTATTTGGAATATTTTGATGTGGCGGGGAATTGGTGTGTGAGGTGCATTAGGTTTTTGCCTTTTGCCTCATCATTAGACAAGAGCTATAGGTAATCGTCCCCCCCCCCCCCCCCCCCCTTAACACACACACACATAATATGTAATGTGCTTGTTCATTTTGATTTACCAGATATGGAGTTATAAAGAATCAAGGCGTATTGCTTTCTAGTTTAGATCAGTGGTAACACACTCCCCCGAAATCGGCGTATGTCTGCCTGAATGGCGGGGTAAAAACGGTCATACACGTAAAAATCTACTCGTGCTAAAAACATGAATGAACGTGGGAGTCTAAGCCCACGAACGAAGAAGAAGAAGAAGAAGAAGAAGATGCTAACATAAATGAGGTGTACAAAGGTTTATCACCTCTCTTCAACTTTTTGTTAAAAATATCAGTATGAACGTTGTACGAGATGCGTGTGAAAACAATGTTACAAAAATTCAGGGCTCGTCCGGGATTTGAACCCGGGACCTCTCGCACCCAAAGCGAGAATCATACCCCTAGACCAACGAGCCGATGTATAAACACTCAAATCATAAACATTATAACTTGACTTTGCGTGACAGCTGGTGTTTTCTATGCCGAACAATGATGAACCAACAACAAAACTTATGAGCGGCGCGAGCTTGCAGATACAAATGTATTGATTTTCCACTTGGTTTCATGGCACTGAGTTTACATTAAGCGTAAATGACACACGTATGTGACATTAAGACGAGGCAACGATAATATTTCTATCGAAAACGAAAACAAAAATGATGGTAAAATATAAGGGCTCGTCCGGGATTTGAACCCGGGACCTCTCGCACCCTAAGCGAGAATCATACTCCTAGACCAACGAGCCGATGAATAAGATATGAAAACGTAAGTAGTGTATTGTAACCATTTGCTTACGCTTGCAGTATAGCTGGTGCTTATCTGTGTAGTGCTGCTGCCACTGTTCACATACATGAGCAGCTAATGTATTCGAACAGTATCATCTTTTGTGTTTTTTTTAAAAAGGAATAATCGAAAGATTTATAATCGATGTGATATCCTACAATAAAAAAACAAATCAAACGAGGAACAAAAAGGAGTAAATCAAAGTACCACATAAAGTAGAATACAAAGAAAGAAAGAAAGAAAAAGATAAAGAAAAGAAACAAAGAAAGAAGAAAACAAGTCGCGTAAGGCGAAAATTACTACATTTGTGACCCTCCACCACGAAATGAGTCGCATGTCACCTCGCGCGGTTCTGCGCTAGGCTTAATATAAG
>NC_090246.1:9617363-9619863 GCF_037325665.1 Littorina saxatilis | reverse complement strand
ATACACCACGACCCTCGTTTCGATTCCCCATCTATGTTAAAACACTTAGTCAAAACTTGACTAAATGTAAAAAGACAGAGATACAGAAGGAAAGAAAGACAAACAGAAAGGAATAAACAAACAAACAAACACACACACACACACACACACACACAAAACCAAAAAAACCGAACAAACAAACAAACAAACAAACAAACATACAAACAGAAAAACAGACAAACCAACTACCCAAAATCAAGCAACCCCCGAAAGCAGCGTATGGCTGCCTGAATGGCGGTGTACAAAACGGTCATACACGTAAAAACCCATTCGTGTAAAAGCATGAGTGAACGTGGGAGTTTCAGCCCATGAACGAATAAGAAGAAAAAGGTAAAAATTATTGACGGGCTCGTCCGGGATTTGAACCCGGGACCTCTCGCACCCAAAGCGAGAATCATACCCCTAGACCAACGAGCCGCTCTAAACACCGAAGGGAAATTACACCTCACATTTACCTGTTACCCTGTTACGCAATGCTGTGTGAACAGTTGCTGACAGAAATTTACCTGCGCTGCGTTCTGAAACGAGGTTTTAACCACAGGCACATGACTTCGGGGTATGAGGAGGGGTGGGGGTGGTAGGCTATGGAATATTGGTCTGGTGGGGGATGGGGGATGGGTGTGTGGGGTCCTTTAGTGTTTGCCTTTTGCCTAATTATTAGACAAAAGTTTGTGCTCATCCTCGCTCCCCCCACCCTCCAACCCCATAACTAGAAAAAAGAAGAAAAAGGTACAAATTAGCGACGGGCTCGTCCGGGATTTAAACCCGGGACCTCCCAAACCCAAAGCGAGAATCATACCTCTAGATCAACGAGCTATAAAGACAACAGAGAATTTACAAAAATGTACCTCCCCCCCCCACCCCCACCCCTCACCAGACATGTAGCTTTAAAGAATGATATGCAATTGCCTTCTAGTTCAGATGGTAACATAAATGAGCTACAATAAAAGCTTACCACCTCTCTTGAATTTTGTATTAAAAATAATTATCAGTATGAACGTGGTACAAGATGGGCGTGAAAACAATGTTACAAAAAATCAGGGCTCGTCCGGGATTTGAACCCGGGACCTCTCGCACCCAAAGCGAGAATCATACCCCTAGACCAACGAGCCGATGTTTTAACTCGCAAATCATTGACATTTCAACTTGAGTTTGTGTGACACCATGTGCTTTTCTGAACCGAACAACATATGTTGAACCGACAACAACGGCGCGAGCTTGCAGATAAAAAATTATTGATTTTCTACTTGGTTCTTGGCACTGAGCTTACATTAAGCGTAAATGACACGCGTATGTGATAATAAGACGAGACGACGATAATATTTCAATCAAAATCGGAAACAAAAAAGATGTTAAAAATATAAGGGCTCGTCCGGGATTTGAACCCGGGACCTCTCGCACCCTAAGCGAGAATCATACCCCTAGACCAACGAGCCGATGAATACTGAAGCAAATCTTATAAAGTTAACTGCAAAGCTTGGGCTCTCTCCGTGATTTCGTCAGCGAAACAGCGTAGAGTTGTATGTATCTATATATATATCTATATATATACGACTAGTGTCTGTGTGTCTGTGTGTCTGTGTGTCTGTGCGCGATGCACGGCCAAAGTTCTCGATGGATCTGCTTCAAATTTGGTGGGCTTATTCAGAGAGACCCCGGACACAATCTGGTCGATGAGAATTTTCAACACGTGCTCTCAGCGCGCAGCGCTGAACTGATTTTGGTTTTTCTCTGGATCCATTTCCAGTAACTCTTCCTTATCTTCTCCAGTGTTTTCAGCGTTTACCTCCCTTCCTTAGTGTGGCGTCAATCCATATTCCCGTTTCTATTTTTAGAAGGTCACTGTCGACAACGCTCAATCCATATTCCCGTTATACTATTTTTAGAAGGTCACTACTCTTCTCCAGTGTTTTGCGCGTTTATCTCCCTTCTTTCGTGCGGTGCGCCGGCAAAGCCGGCGTACACCCGGCAAAGCCGGGTCCCCGGCGCAGCCGGGTATTTGGCTCGACTTCTTCCCGGCGAAGCCGTACCCGGCGAAGCGGTACGTATTCATCTAGTCTATATATATATACGACTTGCGTCTGTCTGTGTGTTGGCGATGCACGGCCAAAGTTCTCGATTGATCTGCTTCAAATTTGGTGGGCATATTCAGGTAGACCCCGGACACAACCTGGTTGATGAGAATTTTCAACACGTGCTCTCAGCGCGCACCGCTGAACCGATTTTGGTTTTTCTGTAGATCCACTACATCCATTCCCAGTAACTCTTCCTTATCTTCTCCAGTGTTTTGCGCGTTTATCTCCTTTCCTTCGTGTGGCGTCAATCCATATTCCCGTTACTATTTTTAGAAGGTCACTGCACTGTCCAGAACGCGGCTTTCCTTGCATGTACCCGTAAGTTGTCCTCACTGTAAAAGTGCAAAGGTCGAATCTATTTATCGAAAAATCCACTGTCATCTATC
>NC_090246.1:9507363-9607363 GCF_037325665.1 Littorina saxatilis | reverse complement strand
CACGAAATGAGTCGCATGTCACCTCGCGCGGTTCTGCGCTAGGCTTAATATAAGTCCGGGGAGTGTCTGGTAACAGTGTGAGGGTCACCT
Organism: Littorina saxatilis; assembly: GCF_037325665.1. Classification (NCBI taxonomy): domain Eukaryota; kingdom Metazoa; phylum Mollusca; class Gastropoda; order Littorinimorpha; family Littorinidae; genus Littorina; species Littorina saxatilis. Next base: position 9,607,273 of record NC_090246.1, on the reverse strand, counting down.
TAGTCACAGGCTTAATAAGTTTTCGCTCTTTTCTAAAACGGTTTTCACCACTGGATAGAGCGTAAAAAAATTCTTTAGGAAAATGTAAAAATATGAAAATCATGCAAAGGTGACATGCGACTCATTCCGTGGTGGAGGGTCACATTTAGTCAAGCTGTGGAACTCACGGAATGAAACAGAACGCACTGCATTTTTTCACCAAGACAAAACAACTTTGTCAATCCCTGCGACAAAGAAATCGCTCATTTTTCACGTGCAAAACGAAGTGAAATTCACAAGACGGTAAAGCGCAGTAGCTTCTATTGCGCTAAGCAGGAAAGCACGTTTTTCTGTATTCTTTTTAATTTTGTGAGCTTGTTTTTTTGTATTCAAGCATAACGTATCTATATGTTTTTGAAATCAGGAAAAACTAGAAAATACGATGAAATCATTTTTGGATCGATTACTTAAATTTTAATTTTAGCATTTTCAGATTTGTAATGACCAAACTCATTAATTAATTTGTAAGCCTCGAAGCTGAAATACAGTCCCATAGTCCGGGCTTCGTCGAAGATTACTTGGCTAAAATTTTAATCAAATTGATCAAAAAATGAGGGTGTGACAGTGCGGCCTCAACTTTCACAAAAAAACGGATATGACGTTATCAAAGACATTTATCAAAAATATGAAAAAACTTCTGCATATACCATACTCAGAAGTGTCATGAAGATCGGTCCAGTAGTTATCTCTGAATCGCTCTACACATACACACACACACACAGACACAAGCACACACACACATGTATACACCACGACCCTCGTTTCGATTCCCCATCTATGTTAAAACACTTAGTCAAAACTTGACTAAATGTAAAACAAGTCGCGTAAGGCGAAAATACAATATTTAGTCAAGTAGCTGTCGAACTCACAGAATGAAACTGAACGCAATGCCATTTTACTCGTAGCATCGTCAGGCCACCGCTCATGGCAAAGGCAGTGAAATTGACAAGAAGAGCGGGGTAGTAGTTGCGCTAAGAAGGATAGCACGCTTTTCTGTACCTCTCTTTGTTTTAACTTTCTGAGCGTGTTTTTAATCCAATCATATCATATCTATATGTTTTTGGAATCAGGAACCGACAAGGAATAAGATGAAAGTGTTTTTAAAACGATTTCGAAAAAAAAATTTGATAATAATTTTTATATATTTAATTTTCAGAGCTTGTTTTTAATCCGAATATAACATATTTATATGTTTTTGGAATCAGCAAATGATGGAAAATAAGATAAACGTAAATTTGGATCGTTTTATAAATTTTTATTTTTTTTTACAATTTTCCGATTTTTAATGACCAAAGTCATTAATTAATTTTTAAGCCACCAAGCTGAAATGCAATACCGAACCCCGGGCTTTGTCGAAGATTACTTGACCAAAATTTCAACCAATTTGGTTGAAAAATGAGGGCGTCACAGTGCCGCCTCAACTTTCACGAAAAGCCGGATATGACGTCATCAAAGAATTTTATCAAAAAAATGAAAAAAACGTTCGGGGATTTCATACCCAGGAACTCTCATGTCAAATTTCATAAAGATCGGTCCAGTAGTTTAGTCTGAATCGCTCTACACACACACACACACACACACACGCACACACATACACCATACCCTCGTTTCGATTCCCCCTCGATGTTAAAATATTTAGTCAAAACTTGACTAAATATAAAGACAGAGAGACAGAAGGAAAGAAAGACAAACAGAAAGGAATAAACAAACAAACAAACACACACACACACACACACACACACACACAAACACACACACACACACACACACACACACACACACACACACACACACACACACACAAAACAAAAAAACCGAACAAACAAACAAACAAACAAACAAACAAACAAACAAACAAACAAACAAACAAACAAACAAACAAACAGAAAAACAGACAAACCAACAGTACTACCCAGAATCAAGCAACCCCCAAAAGCAGCGTATGGCTGCCTGAATGGCGGTGTACAAAACGGTCATACACGTAAAAACCCATTCGTGTAAAAGCATGAGTGAACGTGGGAGTTTCACCCCATGAACGAATAAGAAGAAAAAGGTAAAAATTATTGACGGGCTCGTCCGGGATTTGAACCCGGGACCTCTCGCACCCAAAGCGAGAATCATACCCCTAGACCAACGAGCCGCTCTAAAGACAAAAGGGAATTTACACCTCACATTTACCTGTTACCCTGTTACGCAATGCTGTGTGAACAGTTGCTGACAGAAATTTACCTGAGCTGCGTTCTGAAACGAGGTTTTAACCACAGGGGTATGAGGAGGGGTGGGGGTGGTAGGCTATGGAATATTGGTCTGGTGGGGGATGGGGGATGGGTGTGTGGGGTCCTTTAGAGTTTGCCTTTTGCCTAATTATTAGACAAAAGTTTGTGCTCATCCTCGCTCCCCCCACCCCCCATCCCCATAACTAGAAACAAGTCGCGTAAGGCGAAATTACTACATTTAGTCAAGCTGTGGAACTCACAGAATGAAACTGAACGTAGTCCGCCGCTAGTGCAAAAGGCAGTGAAAGTGACGAGCCTGTTTGGCGCGGCAGCGGTTGCGCTGTGCTTCATAGCACGCTTTACTGTACCTCTCTTCGTTTTAACTTTCTGAGCGTGTTTTTAATCCAAACATATCATATCGATATGTTTTTGGAATCAGGAACCGACAAGGAATAAGATGAAATAGTTTTTAAATCGATTTCGGAAATTTAATTTTGATCATAATTTTTATATTTTTAATTTTCAGAGATTGTTTTTAATCCAAATATAACATATGTATATGTTTTTGGAATCAGAAAATGACGAAGAATAAGATGAAATTATTTTTGGATCGTTTAATAAAAACATAATTTTAATTACAAGTTTCCGATTTTTAATGACCAAACTCACTCATTAGTTTTTAAGCCACCAAGCTGAAATGCAATACCAAATCCCGGCCTTTGTCGAAAATTGCTTTGCCAAAATTTCAATCAATTTAATTGAAAAATGAGGGTGTGACAGTGCCGCCTCAACTTTTACAAAAAGCCGGATATGACGTCATCAAAGGTATTTATCGAAAAAATGAAAAAAGCGTCCGGGGATATCATACCCAGGAACTCTCATGTCAAATTTCATAAGGATCGGCCCAGTAGTTTAGTCTGAATCGCTCTACACACACACACAGACACACACACACACACACACACACACACACACACACACACACACACACACACACACACACACATACACCACGACCCTCGTCTCGATTCCCCCCTCTATGTTAAAACATTTAGTCAAAACTTGACTAAATGTTAAAAGAAGAAAAAGGTACAAATTAGCGACGGGCTCGTCCGGGATTTGAACCCGGGACCTCCCAAACCCAAAGCGAGAATCATACCTCTAGATCAACGAGCTATAAAGACAACAGAGAATTTACAAAAATGTTGGAATATTTTGATGTGGCGGGGAATTGGTGTGTGAGGTGCATTAGGTTTTTGCCTTTTGCCTCATCATTAGACAAGAGCTATAGGTAATCGCCCCCCCCTTAACACAGACACAGAATATGTAATGTGCTTGTCCATTTTGATTTACCAGATATGGAGTTATGAAGAATCAAGGCGTATTGCTTTCTAGTTTAGATGGTAACACACTCCCCCGAAATCGGCGTATGTCTGCCTGAATGGCGGGGTAAAAACGGTCATACACGTAAAAATCTACTCGTGCTAAAAACATGAATGAACGTGGGAGTCTAAGCCCACGAACGAAGAAGAAGAAGAAGATGCTAACATAAATGAGGTGTACAAAGGTTTATCACCTCTCTTCAACTTTTTGTTAAAAATATCAGTATGAACGTTGTACGAGATGCGTGTGAAAACAATGTTACAAAAATTCAGGGCTCGTCCGGGATTTGAACCCGGGACCTCTCGCACCCAAAGCGAGAATCATACCCCTAGACCAACGAGCCGATGTATAAACACTCAAATCATAAACATTATAACTTGACTTTGCGTGACAGCTGGTGTTTTCTGAGCCGAACAATGATGAACCAACAACAAAACTTATGAGCGGCGCGAGCTTGCAGATACAAATGTATTGATTTTCTACTTGGTTTCATGGCACTGAGCTTACATTAAGCGTAAATGACATACGTAGGTGACATTAAGACGAGGCAACGATAATATTTCTATCGAAAACGAAAACAAAAATGATGGTAAAATATAAGGGCTCGTCCGGGATTTGAACCCGGGACCTCTCGCACCCTAAGCGAGAATCATACCCCTAGACCAACGAGCCGATGAATTCACAGTAACAAATATGTAAATTTATATGTTAGCGTTCATTGAAGTGTGCTTAGAAGCTTGTTATGATTTAATCAGTGGACATATGCATATCTATAGCCGTACTGTATGTGATGTACGCCTGGGAACAGAGTCGACATGTGCTCATCAATTTCAGTGTTCTAAAAGGGATAGTTGGAAGGTTTAACTTATAATAGCGAAAATGATATTCCACACACGAGATAAGCAAACAAGCAAACAAACAAACGAACAAACAAAGAAACAAAAACAAACTTTAAGACTTCCCCTTTTTGAGACCCCCCAAAATCAGCCCCCATAACACCTATATTCTACATATGTAAATCGAATTGAACTTGAATACCTCTTGTTTTTAAACTCGAATTTTCATGTTTGAGGGGTCTTCAAAGGGGGGTGGGGGGGTGGGGGGGAGGATGGTGTGCATTGTATTCACAAGATAAATAATTGTTGTCGCAGCAAACACAATGCTGAAAGAACTTCTGGCGCCTGTGTTTTTACTCTTGGCAAAGTGTGTTAAGGTCAAGGTGAGAGCAACGAAACGTGTGTTCAGTGTGTGTAGTGTGGAACTTGGGTCAAATGTGTGCACAGATAAACCAGCGGGCATTAAAAAAAAATGTTGTTCTCATCAGTGTAGTATAGATTTACAGCACACAATTCTGATGAAAACACATAATTATGGCGCCTGTGTTTTTGGCTGTTGTTCAGTGTCTCAAATAGAGTGTGTGCAGTGTGGAATGTGTGTGACCAAACACGTTCTATCGCTGAATTCAATAGTTACGACACGAGAATGGTGTACATCGCCCAGTGTGTGACAGGAATACCGAGATACATAGCGCTGAACAAAACCTCCCTCGCGGCGTTTTGGTTTCTGTTGACGTTTACACCGACAGTAACAACAGGCGCCCGTCCAAATGAATGTGATGTCATACCGACGCGTGACATTACAGCTGCACAAACTATATGGAATTATATGCTGTTGAACCACACGCTTCGAAAGGTGAGATATGCTATAGCTGTAGTGGTAGTAGTAGTGGTACAGCCGAACCTATCTATAACGACCACCCAAGGGACAGAAAGAAAGTGGCCGTTATGGTAGTATAGTAGTAGTAGTAATAGTAGTAGTAGTAGTAGTAGTAGTAGTAGTAGTAGTAGTAGTAGTAGTAGTAGTAGGAGTAGTAGTAGTAGCAGCAGCAGCAGTAGTAGTTGTAGTAGTACAGTCTAACCTGTCTATAACGGCCACTCAAGGGACAGAACAAAAGTGGCCGTTATGGTAGTATGGTAGTAGTAGTAGTAGTAGCAGCAGCAGTTGTAGTAGTACTGGTAGTAGTTGTAGTACAGTCTAACCTGTCTACTCAAAGTGGTCGTTATGGACAGGTGGTCGCTATGAACAGATTATGAAAGTATTGCAAAAATAATCGTCGGGATTCTTTGGGGTGGTCGCGATGGGCAGTTGGTCATTATTGAGAGGCGGTCGCCATGGCAGGTTCGACCGTAGTAGTAGTGAGCAGCACTGGAAGAAGTAGCAGCAGTAGTAGCAGTAGCAGTAACGGTTGAGAGGATGATGATGATGACGATGACGATGATGATGATGATGATGATGATGATGATGATGATGATGATGATGATGATGATGACACAGTGGCACAGCTCGATCCTATATATTGTCACTAAAATCAACGAATATTAATCAGAATAAGACATTATAGTATCGATCTGTAAATTGCGCTGACAATTGAAACCTGAGAGTTATCATCGTTGGCAGCAATAATTTTTATGTTTGAAACCACAGCCTGCGAATTTTCCGTTCCAGTGTGACGTCATTATGGCAATGGGCAGTTATGACGTCAGGGTAGCCAGACGAGCAGCAGACTTGTGGCTTGACGGGTACGGACACTGGCTGGTTATGTCCGGCAAAACAGGGAACCTGACCAAACGTAAGGATGAGTTTGAATTGTTTTTTTGTTTTTTTATATATATATATATAATTTTTTTTATGATCCTTCTTGTGAAAACATTACAAGACGAAAAGGGAAGAAGAAGAAAAACGACGTTAAACACCAAACAAAGAAAGAAAGAAGAAGAAGATTAACAAGTCACGTAAGGCAAAATTACTACGTTTAGTCAAGCTGTCGAACTCGCAGAATGAAACTGAATGCACTGCTTTTTTTCCACCAAGACCGTATAGCATCGTCAGTCCACCGCTCGTGGAAAAGGCAGTGAAATTGACAAGCCAGTATAGCGCGGTAGTTGTTGCGCTGATCAGGATAGCACGCTTTTCTGTATCTCTATTCTTTTTAACTTTCCTAGCTTGTTTTTCATCCAAACATAACATATCTATATGTTTTTTGAATCAGGAACCGACAAGGAATAAGATTTTTAAATCGATTTCGGAAATTTAATTTTAATCATAGTTTTTATATTTTTAATTTTCAGAGCTTGTTTTTAATCCGAACATAACATATTTATATGTTTTTGGAATCAGAAAATAATGAAGAATAAGATGAAATTATTTTTGGATCGTTTTATAATTACAATTTTCAGATTTTTAAATACCAAACTCATTAACCAATTTGTAAGCCTCCAAGCTGAAATGCAATACCAAAGTCCGGCCTTCTTCGAAAATTGCTTGACCAAAATGTCAATCAATTTTATTACAAAATGAAGGCGTGACAGTGCGGCCTCAACTTTCACAAAAAGCCGGATATGACGTCATCAAATACATATACCGAAAAAAGTAAAAATAGTCTGGGGATATCATACCCAGAATATCTCATGTTAAGTTTCATACAAATCGATCCAGTACTTTTCTTGGAAACGCTCTACACACACACGCACACGCACACGCGCACGCACGCACGCACGCACATACATACATACATACATACATACATACATACATACATACATACATACATACATACATACATACATACATACATACATACATACATACATACATACATACATACATACATACATACATACATGCATACATACATACATACATACATACATACATACATACATACACCACGACCACCATAACTTGACTAAATGTAAAAAGAAGAAAACAAAAAACAAGTCAAAACATTTAGTCAACCTGTCTTGTTGAGTTTGTTTAGTTTTGATTTTTGTCTCGAGACCACATGGGGTCATGCCAGACCGATTCAGCTATCTTTATTTTTGTCTGGCCTCTTCTTTAAAGGCTGCCATATTTGTAGCGTTCATTAATTAATTCATATTGTTTACATGTGCCAATAATGTTATAAAACTGTACCTAAGGGGATATAATAACGATTGGCTGTAGCTTTCGAACACAGAAAAAAATATGTCAGTATTGCAAAGTGGTGTTGATAGTGTCGAATGTAAACAGAACAGTCTCAAACGCCATCTTTGGTTTACGAAACGTCACGAAGTGACGTCAACGGTCTAAAAATAGCCCAAGTCCTGGAGAACTGTTGCTAAACAATGCAATAAATAATTAATTATTTCTCGTAATTGGTAAGGACTTCAAACCTAAAACTTTGCAGGAAGCTTAATTTATACATCCCCGCAACGATGGGAAAAGCCCTGGAAGTAATTAAACTAATTAAATAGGACTATGTCAGCCTTTAAAAACTGTCCGCATTGAAGGCGTATCAAAATACAGGGTAGAAGGGGGAAATATCCTGTGTTTTACCTTGGGATGGGTATGGAGGCAGTTTGCACGCGAATTCCTTCCCTTCAATATTTTATTTTCACTTTCCCTGATTTGTATAACCATGCTTGCTAGCTTGCTTGCTTCATTAATGGATTGACTGAAGCATGGGCAGATGGGTTGAATGTTAGATTGTTGATTAGTTATCAATTATATTGATTAATTGCATGGGTGACTCATTGATTGACAGATTGGAGTATGAATGGATGGGTAGATATGCGGGATGTTGGATTTAGTGATTGGTTTTTGATTGGTTAATTTATTTATTGTGTAATTGATTGAGCGAATGATTAAGTGATTGGTTAATTAATTAATTAAGTAGTTCATTTTTTAGGGATGCTTTAATCAAGCAGGCACTATCTTTATGGCTGCTGTTGAGAAGTTCTCACTTGAAACTGTTTGTTGGTTAATCCACAGAGTTATGGACCGTTCCGGAAGCAGACGTATTTCGTGACGTAGCCGTAGGACGAGGGGTACCAAGGGAGAGAATTCTGCTGGAAAGGGAGTCAACCAACACAGGGCAGAACGTGAAGAACACCTACACACTTCTCTCCCTTCTTGGAATTCAACCTCGTTCGATTCTCCTGTTGCAAAAACCTTACATGGAGCGACGTGCTTATGCCACCTTCCTTGCACAATGGCCCAGTTCGGAGAGCAATCCTGACGTCATCGTTACGTCACCTGACGTCAGTCTGCTGGACTATCCCAATGACGACATTGGCCCTTTGAATGACGTCATATCGGTGATGCTTGGTGACATGCAAAGGATATTTCTGTACGGGGAGCTGGGGTTTCAAGTCAAACAAGAAATACCCGAAGCAGTCGTGCGTGCTTTTGAGTACTTACAATTCACTGGAAGATACAGTAGACATTTTCAGTGAGGAGAAAGAAATGAACACACTTTCAGTGAGGAGAAAGAAATGAACACACACACACACACACACACACACACACACACACGCAGGTATGCACACACCTACACACACACACACACACACACACACACACACACACACACACACACACACACACACACACACACACACACACACACACTCACAAAGCACTTGGACTCGTTTTGAAAATTCACCCCATAAACATACAGAATTTGATTGTGCATAACTTGCTTGTAAAACCAACAGGAGAGAACCTGTTATAGACATTAACAGACACAAAAACTGTGAGTTACATGGTTTATGGTAAACAGTGACAGTTTATTTCTGAACCAAAACATTAACTTTAAGGCAGGAAGTCGCTTGTACATTCGGAATGCTTGTTATTTTCTCTGGTGACAGGAGATTTGTTCCGTATAACTCTCACTTACTCTATTACACGTGTCGTATGCATTTTAAGTGTTTAATTTCATTTACAAATCGAGATGAAAGTATAGCTGTGACGGGGAGTTACATGGGGGGCCTACCTCCCGCCGCTGCTTGTTGGTTGTTGGCTGTAGACGCTGAAAACACACAATAACACATTCCATTATATACTTAGTAAATACGCCGTGCGTACTGTCACTGCTGTGCTCTAGAAATAAATCCTGATAATGTTAAAGTGTGGTGCACGCTAATTCCTAAAGTGACACCCACAAATTAACTGACTTAATCCTTTGACAATCTGAAGTATAAAATCAAAATACCTGATAACACAAAAAACAAAAAAAACATAACATAAAAACTAAAAAAACTAAACAAAAACAATAACTTAATTCTAAGAAAAATGGTTTCCAGGGGAGGTAATCAATGAATTAACAAGCTGCAAGTCCAAAACTGATTTACAGGTGTTGTCGGCCTTGCCACAGTAGTTTATTTTTGGTTTTGCTGAATATAAATTTTTGTCAGCATGCCGTAACATCTTACCAAGGTGCTCTTGGTAAAACCTTAGCGTACCCATAGCAGTTTCACAAGGGCTAGGTGAGATAGCTTAGCAAGATAAACAGTTATGAATCGAAAATGGATTGTTGTTTCTGCTAACGCCCCACAGTTCTGCAGTTTCAGTCCCCCCACCCCCCCCCTCTCTCTCTCTGTAAGAAAAGGCGTAGCCTTAAATCCTAATCTTTGTTAAATAAAGCTCAATTCAATTCAATTCAATTCAATTCAATTCACTCTCTCTCTCTCTCTCTCTCTCTCTCTCTCTCTCTCTCTCTCTCTCTCTCTCTCTCTCTCTCTCTCTCTCTCTCTCTCTCTCTCTCTCTCTCTCTCTCAAGGACAGATTGTAAGAAAAGACGTTGTCTTAAATCTTAATCTTTGTTGAATAAAGTTTAATTCAATTCAATTCAATTCAATTCCCTCTCTCTCTCTCTCTCTCTCTCTCTCTCTCTCTCTCTCTCTCTCTCTCACACGCACACCCACCCACCCCCCACCCACCCCCACATACACGTGCGCACAAGCACACACACACGCACACAAACACACATACACACATACACACACCGTCAAACACACACACACACACACACACACACACACACACACACACACACACACACACACACACACACACACTCCAGTCTATATCTTCAAGTCCGGTCCCAGTCAAATAAAAGGAGAAGGTCCCAAACAGACAGACTCACATTTATTGAGGAGTCTTGGGAACCCTCTGATCCGCCAGCACTTCGCCTCGATATCGTCAAACGTGCATCCAAACTGGTATTCCACTGAAACAGAACGCAGGTACTATCAGCATAGTGTGAGTTGTGTTGAAAAACATCATCATCAACAAAACAACAAGAAAAACAACAACAACAACAAGAACAAGAACAAGAACAACAACAAGAAAAACAACAACAACAAAAACATCAACAACGACGACGACAACGACTGCAATGACTGCTTCCTACTTGTCTCCCCCCTGAGAGCAGTTAACGTTGCACGCATTTGCTAGATGACATGTTTTGATTTCTAAGCCCTAGTTGTTGTTTGTTACATTTAGTGAAGTTTTGAGTGAATGTTTTAACATAGACGGGGAATCGAGACGAGGGTGGTGGTGTATTTATGTATGTATGTGTAACCGAGTGCCGAAACACTACGATCACCTCGGGAAGCGAAGTGCAATCAAACAGGTTTGAAAATATTAGGGCTAATTTCTTAGCCCTATAAAAACTGTTATGCAAACCCGAAGGTTTCCATGAACATACAGACAATCGGAAACCACCAGACCCCATCACAAACAGAATTCTACAATCCACTGGTGTTGACTTTTAAAGGCCAACAACTCGGGTGCAGAGTCTGCTGTGAAAGGAGCGGTAGCCTCCCCTGTCACAATCGCCCCCGAAGTTCCGAACCGGGGGACCACTGTCCATCCCAAGTTCGCAGAGTGGGAACAGCACGAAAATGTTCAGTGGTCATATTATGCCATTACCTGAACAAATCATGCCGAGTCCCATCCCTGCTCGCAAGCGCCAGATGTAACCGAGTGCCGAAACACTACGATCACCTCGTGAAGCTAAGTGCAATCAAACAGGTTTGAAAATATTTGGGCTAATTTCTTAGCCCTATAAAAACTGTTATGCAAACCCGAAGGTTTCCATGAACATACAGACAATCGGAAACTACCAGACCCCATCACAAACAGAATTCTACAATCCACTGGTGTTGACTTTTAAAGGCCAACAACTCGGGTGCAGGGTCTGCTGTGAAAGGAGCGGTAGCCTCCCCTGTCACATATGTATGTAAGTATGTATCTATGTATCTATGTATGTATGTATGTGTGAAAGTATGTGTGTGTATGTGGGAGTACGTGTGTGTGTGTGTGTGTGTGTGTGTTTGTGTGTGTGGGTGTGTGTGTGTGTGTGTGTGTGTGTGTGTGTGTGTGTGTGTGTGTGTGTGTGTGTGTAAAGCGATTCCAAGAAAACTACTGGACTGATCTTTATGAAACTTCACATGAGAGTTCCTGGGTATGATATCCCCAGACTTTTCTTTCCATTTTTTTGGATAGATGTCTTTGATGACGTCATATCCGGCTTTTTGTGAAAGTTGAGGCCGCACTGTCATACACTCAATTTTCGACTTAATTGATTGGAATTTTTGTCAAGCAATATTCTACGAAGTACGGACTATGGGAAGCTTAAACATGAGTTATTCAGTTTGCTCATTAAAGTTGTCATTAAAATCGAATGTTCAGAAATAGATGATTGCATTGTTTTCCTCGTCTTCTCCTAGTATTACAAAAATATATAGATACTAGAATGAATACCCGCTTCGCCGGGTAGCCGGCTTCGCCGGGAAGAAGTACTTAGAGCCGTCCGAACTATGGACCCGCCAAGCTTAGGTCCCTCCCAGATTCGTGGAATGGGAACAGCACGAAAATGATTCAGTGGCCATAATGCCATTCCTGACCATATCGAGTCCCATCCTTGTCGACGAATGTAACCGTGTTAATCACCTTTGGAGGCGAACTCCACTCAAACAGGACTGAGCAAGTTATGGCTTCTCAAAGGAAGGCCAGTACATAAAATTACACAAAAGCCGCCAGACCACATCACAAACAGAACTGAAGAATGCACAGGTGTTGATTACATAGAGACACACACACTTACACACACACACACACAAACACAGAGAAGCCGTATCTATAGAGAGATAGATGACAGTGTATTTTTCGCGTGGCTATAAATTGATTCGACCTTTGCACTTTTACAGTGAGGATAATTTACGGGTCCAATTTACGTTCTGTACACTGCGTTGACCTTCTAAAAATAGGTAACAGTAACAGAACGCCGGGAATATCCGAAGACGCTCAGCGCAGTGGACAGCGCAGTGTAGTAACTTACAACTGAACGGGAAAGCCACACGAAGGAAGGGAGATAAACGCCAAACACTGGAGAAGATAAGGAAGAGTTACTTATAATGGTGAAATGAACCCAAAAACGAAAATGAGTTCAGCGCTGCGCGCTGAGAGCACGTGTTGAAATATCTCATCGATGATATTGTGTCCGGGGTGTAGCTGAATACGGTGTCCAAATTTGAAAAAGATCCACCGAGAACTTTGGCGTTGTGATGTGGTGTAGCGGCTATGGTGTGTCGGTATGGGGGCCCGGGTAAGCTGAGGTGGAACCAAAATAGCTGAGGTGGAACCAAAATCGGTTCCGCGCTGCGCGCTGAGAGCACGTGTTGAAATATCGACCAGGTTGTGTCGTGTCCCGGGTCTACTTGAATATGCCCACCAAATTTGAAGCAGATCCATCGAGAACTTTGGCCGTGCATCGCGCACAGACAGATACACACACACACACACACACACACAGACACACAGACACTAGTCGTATATATATAGATATGTCATATTTACTCTAAAAATGTGCTAAGAATGAAGAAAAACAGGTTCGCAGAGACGAGCGTGGCCCGTCTCGGTCTTCGGTAAGGTTAGCCGAGACTATCTAAATGTAGTCTCGGCGATGACTGGTTTGCGGTGTTGATCTTGACTAAAAATGTTTTTATATCGCATCATGCGACTTGTTTTTTGGTTCGATTAGCACCGCCACTTAAAAACGTGTCGATAAACAGAATCGGCAATTTGACACATAAGAGTTTGAGAACGAAGGTGTTCCCCTGTTTACATTCATGCAATAAATTTGCCATTTTTCATTTGCAAGAGAAAGGAACATATTCAGAATCAACAGCAGACAAGAAGAAAATGGTTTAAAACCACACTTGACGTAAACTGAGTACGCCATTTTATTTGGTTTTTGCGAACTTTGACAATGCAATTTTCAAGCGAGCTGCGCACAGCATGGCTTACTAAAAAGGTGGGTGGTGCCTTGCCATTCTGTATCCCCGATCCACCGACACAATTGTTTTAACATGGTGTATTATCATAAACAAATCAAAAGTGTCATTCCTGAGAGTAAATTCTAGTTTGTTTTCGTTATTTTTAGCTTGATAAATAAAACGGGTTCCTGCCTGTTCGTCATAACATGTAGCAGGTCACCTAGAATCGGTCCTGATTGGTCAAATAGCCATATTGGACACTGAAATGATAATTTAAGTTATTGAGACATCACAGTGCGCTAAGAGATTTTTGAGCAAATCGAGAAAATGAATTATTGAACGAAGCGCCTAGCGCTGAGTTCAATAATTATTTTCAAGATTTGCTCTATAAATCTCTTAGCGCACTGTGATTGTTTCAATAACAATATTGTCAGTAACGACAAAAGATCAAAACGTTTGACAAGGCACATTTTTCTGCTGGCGTTTGGATAAATTGTGGACAGGTCGAGTTAGGTCTACTTTTGTGTGTGTAAATGTCGGGGGTATTGACTGTTCAATCGTCGACCATGCATTCTACGATTTGATTACCCTCTGCACCGTTTTATTGATAAGCAACTTACAGTATGAGTTACAGTTATACTAAATGTACCCGTAAGCATACAGTTTCGCTTTAATATTCAGGTAATTATTGGTAGAAAAACATGTATCAGAATGTTCTATGCTCCCAAACAATGAACAACCCCCAAGCAACAGAGTGACGTCCCCTGATTTCACAGTGACACGTTGGTTCCCTCATTCGCAAACAATAAAATTGGCATGTTATTTCTCGCAATGCACCTGCATTCATCTGGGAGGTTGGTGCTATGATTACATGGTAAGCATGTTTTGAAGCCTTGGCGTCTTTAGTCTACATCGTAGCTGTCTTGAAATATGCGAAAACCGTTCATTTCAGAACTGAACTGGCGTTGTCGTCTGCTTCATGTACGTAGGCCAGTCAATCGACTTCCAGAATAGCATTGTCTAGCTCGAAATCTGTCAGCAATAAAAAAACCACTTCTGCTTTTAGCCGCTGGACATTTTAGGGTCAAGCATCATTGTTTGGTAATGTGGAGACGATAAGCTACATGTCACTAACACGGCGGATGAGAAGAATCTTCGCAAATCGAAAGAAGAGGCATAGCCTCACTGTAGCACAGGCCCATGAAATATGTCAGAAAAACACTTCTGTTTTTAGCTGCGGGCAATTTAGTGTCAAGCACCATTTGGTAATGTGGATAAGATAAGGTACATCTCACTAGAATGAGAAGAATCTTCTCAAATCGAGAGAAAGGGCACAGCCTCGCTCTGTCAAAAGGGCGTACGAATACGCTCTCTGGAACAGTTTTGGAGTGCGCTAACAGTTTTAAGCGCATTGCCATTAGCCAATCAACTGTTTCACATTAGTCATGTGACACCAGTACTTACTGACAATGATTAATTTGTTTAGTTATTGAGACATCCCAGTGCACTAAGGGATTTATAGAGCAAATCGAGAAAATTCATTATTGAACGAAGCGCATAGCGCTGAGTTCAATAATTATTTTCGAGATTTGCTCTATAAATCCCTTAGTGCACTGGGATTGTTTCAATAACGATATTGTCAGTACCGCCAGAGAAAAAAGAAGATTCAAAACGCACATGTTGCTACGCGCATTTGGATAGGCATAACTGTGTGGTCGGGTCGTGTAAGATTTATACTCACGGAATAAAATAACTTAACATTGTTTAAACTGTATCTCAAAATCGGAAAAAGTTACAGGAGTGAGTTTTGTACCAACGTAAAGCTTGTTCAATTGCTCATTATGGGCAAAAAACCGGAATAGTCTGGCTTGTTCCGTTTTTTTGCAATTTGAGCTCAAAGACGCATGGTGTCATTTTGGAGTTTACAAACTTAGCACTGTGTGTTTGACAGCGCTGTGCGTGCACTGGTTGATCGCAGCCGCAATTAAATTACACAGGAGCAGTGAAGGTTAGCCTCAATACGTTTATTAACCAAACAAATTTCATTGTGAAGTCGAAATTCGATCAACCCTAATGAAGCGGTCTTGCTGAGGATTGGTGACACGGGGCCGTCCTTGGCGAGGCAGGTCTCGAACGTTACCGTTGTTTTGCTGGTACCTTCTTCGCCACAAGGCAACTGATTGCCTGGTCACTCCGAATCTCCTAGCAACATCAGTATAAGTCATCCCTCCTCTCAACATCCCTATTGCGACGAGTCTATCGTTCACACACGTTCGTGGCATGGTGAAAGAGAAAGACAGAGTGGACAGTTTTGGGCAAAGAGAAAGAAACATTTTAGTGAGTTGTTCTCACTCACAAACAAACGGACAAACCAAAGGCAGTACTTTCATGCAATATTCGTGGATCAGCAGCAGACCTTTTGCAGGTTTCAAGTACGGGTAGACGTGCCCCGAGAGTCAAAGAGTGCAGGCCTACCTGTTTACAGCACACACAGCGTGCACTGGCTGTCGGCAGCGTCGGCAAGCTTAGGCGTCAGTCTAGTAAACTCCAAAATGACACCATGCGTCTTTGAGGACCAATTGTGAAAAAACTAAGCAACCGAGAACATTCCGGTTTTTTTCCTCTTCTCAGGAATTGATGGTTCTATGATCGTACCACCCCGCTCTCCTGCAACTTTTTCCGATTTTGAGATATTAAATTTTAAAACATGTTAAGTTATTTTATTCCGTGAGTATACTTTTGTGTGGGCTGTCTCAAGTGTGTCGTGCTTTTGTCACACGCAAACTCTTGTTTTAATTTATGTTGGTAAATTCCAGTGTAGCGTTAAGCTAAAAAGTGATGATCTTTCATAGAGACCTCATTTGAACTCGGAGAAAGGACTGTGCTCTTAGTTATTTGCGATTCGAAACCTTCAGTCGAGCTTCGAGTTGGACGGATTGACTGTGCAGAGTGATGCCCCTTGAATTGACTCCAAGGACACAGGTCTACGGTTAGCACATTTTCAAAATAAATGTGGTATGTTTCTCGTGTTGTATCTTCACTCATCGGGGATTCTGTTGCTAAATATGAACGGTAAGAATGCTCTGAACCCTACACGTATTATATCCCCATCGTTTTTTCTGTCACATTTGCCCAACATGTTAATTTGCTGAGCGGGGTTTATGTCGTCAGCTAGGCTAGGGCAATCGAACCACTGCAGTCTCATTTCAAAATCAAAAATTGCTCGTCACGTTGCATTGCGTCTGCACGCATGAGGCAGGCTGGTAATAAGTCTTAAACATGGTAAGAACGTTCTGAACCCTACACGTTTTCGATTCCGATTGTTGTTGCCTTGAAATAATAATTCGGAAACCATTCATTTACTGAACTGATGCATTCGTATTTCAGTGTAGTCTGCAACGTATGACAGAGTCGATCGAGTCAGTCGACTTCCAAATGCTGGTCTGGCTGGTAGGTTATCGGAATAACATTTGTGTTTTCTGTTAGCCGCTGGGAATTGCCACTAACTCATCATTTGGTAATGTGGATAATAAGCTACATGCCACTAACACGGCATAATTATGAGAAGAATCTTCGCAAGTCGAAACTGAAAAATTAGACACAGCGGGTTTTATTTTTAGATCACTGGGCTTCACTGTGGCACAGGCGCATGGAATCTGTCAGAAAAAAACTACATCTGCTTTAATCCGCAGGAAATTTATGGTCATTTGGTAATGTGGAGAATATAAGCTATACATGTCATTGATTAATTCTGAGGATGAGAGTACAGTCTTGCTTAGGCAAAGGGCGGAAGAATACGCTCTGTGGAAAAGTTAGCGCACTCCAAGAGTGCGCTAACAGTTTTAAGCGCATCGCCATTAGCCAATCAACTGGTTCACATCAGTCATGTGACACCAGTACTTACTGACAATTATTATTATTATTATTATCATTATTATTAATTAATAGAAGAGCCAAAAGAGATAACGTACGCAGCATGTCGGTTATAGCACCCTTCAGTCCCTGCCAGCATGAGTCGGCGAGGTCATCGGCTTTGAAGTTGTTGATGCATTCCACGACAGTCTTTGCAGAACTACAAACAACAAGAACAATGATAACTGTCAGAAATTTCTTAGAAAGTCAGATCTGAGAAAGTCAGGTCTTAAGAAAGGGGAGTCTTAAAACTGGGGTAAATTTACAGATGAATAGAAAATCTGAAAAAGCAAAGTCTTAAAAAAGGAGGAAGTCTTAAATTGGGGAGTCTTAAAAGGAGGGTTCCACTGTACCAGCCTCCTCTTTGAGTGCAGCTACAACACGAAAAAAACAATGCTGAATTTATTTTGAAGATGAGCGAAGCATCGACAGTTTCACCCCAAGGGACATCACTCAGTAGTTCTTCGGGGGCGTTCATTTTGTGAGAGCAGCAGATCGTCTAGTTTTGCTACTTACGGGCATTGAAGCCAATCAACAGTGTTAATCACTTCACTTATTACGGGCACTGCTGCCCATCAACAGTGTAAACTGTTAACTACTTACGGGCACTGCTGCCCATCAACAGTGTAAACTGTAAACTACTTATGGGCACTGCTGCCCATCAACAGTGTAAACTGTAAACTACTTGCGGGCACTGCTGCCCATCAACAGTGTAAACTGTAAACTACTTACGGGCACTGCTGCCCATCAACAGTGTAAACTGTTAACTACTTACGGGCACTGCTGCCCATCAACAGTGTAAACTGTAAACTACTTACGGGCACTGCTGCCCATCAACAGTGTAAACTGTAAACTACTTACGGGCACTGCTGCCCATCAACAGTGTAAACTGTAAACTACTTACGGGCACTGCTGCCCATCAACAGTGTAAACTGTAAACTACTTACGGTCACTGCTGCCCATCAACAGTGTAAAGTGTTAACTACTTACGGGCACTGCTGCCCATCAACAGTGTAAACTGTAAACTACTTACGGACACTGCTGCCCATCAACAGTGTAAACTGTAAACTACTTACGGGCACTGCTGCCTATCAACAGTGTAAACTGTAAACTACTTACGGGCACTGCTGCCCATCAACAGTGTAAACTGTTAACTACTTACGGACACTGCTGCCCATCAACAGTGTAAACTGTAAACTACTTACGGGCACTGCTGCCCATCAACAGTGTAAACTGTAAACTACTTACGGGCACTGCTGCCCATCAACAGTGTAAACTGTTAACTACTTACGGGCACTGCTGCCCATCAACAGTGTAAACTGTAAACTACTTACGGACACTGCTGCCCATCAACAGTGTAAACTGTAAACTACTTACGGGCACTGCTGCCTATCAACAGTGTAAACTGTAAACTACTTACGGGCACTGCTGCCCATTAACAGTGTAAACTGTTAACTACTTACGGACACTGCTGGCCATCAACAAAGTAAACTGTAAACTACTTACGGGCACTGCTGCCCGTCAATAGTGTTAACCGCTTCACTAATTACGGGCACTGCTGCCCATCAACAGTGTAAAGTGTTAACTACTTACGGGCACTGCAGCCTTTCCCTGAGGCAGGTGGTGGAGCTCATCATGGCGGCCATATCCATCCAGTGGTCCCAGCCAAAATTCATGAGACAGACGTTGAAGAGTAAGCTCCGCTCGGTGGTGCTGCATATTTGTGTGGTTGTGTTCGCCACGCCCACGGCTGAAATAGGAGATTCCTCATTAACACGGGTTCAGAAAAAAAAGAATGGTATGTAATTGGAACGTGTGTGTTTTTTATTATAAAAAAACTATAGTTAAATGTAACGTATTGTTTTGTTAATAACAAAAAACAACACACAAAAAAACGTTCTAAATACCAGATAGACTGAACAGACTTGGGCTGTGACACAGACGTAAAAACCAGATACAATGGATAGACTTAGCAGTGACACAGACGCAAGAAAAAATTATAATGGACAGAGTTGCACAGACACACAGACGTAAGAAACAGATAGACTGGACAAACTTGAACAGTGACACAGACGTAAGAAACAGATAGACTGGACAGACTTGAGCAGAGGCACAGACGTAAGAAACAGATAGACTGGACAGACTTGAACAGTGACACAGACGTAAGAAACAGATAGAATGGACAGACTTGAGCAGAGACACAGACGTAAGAAACAGATAGACTGGACAGACTTGGACAGTGACACAGACGTAAGAAACAGATAGACTGGACAGACTTGAACAGTGACACAGATGTAAGAAACAGACATAATGAACAGATTTGAGCAGTGACACAGACTTAAGGAACAGATAGACTGGACATTCTTGAACAGTGACACAGACGTAAGAAACAGATATACTAGACAGATTTGAGCAGTGACACAGACTTAAGGAACAGATAGACTGGACAGACTTGAACAGTGACACAGACGTAAGAAACAGATAGACTGGACAGATTTGAGCAGTGACACAGACTTAAGAAACAGATAGACTGGACAGACTTGAACAGTGACACAGACGTAAGAAACAGATAGAATGGACAGACTTGGGGCAGTGACACAGACGTCATAACAGACAGATGACAGACTTGAACAGTGACACAGACGTAAGAAACAGATATAATGGACAGACTTGAGCAGTGACACAGACGTAATAACAGACAGATGTCAGACCTGAACAGTGACACAGACGTAAGAAACATATAGAATGGACAGACTTGAGCAGAGACACAGACGTAAAAACAGACAGATGTCAGACTTGAACAGTGACACAGACGTAAGAAACAGATATAATGGACAGACTTGGGCAGTGACACAGACGTAATAACAGACAGATGTCAGACTTGAACAGTGACACAGACGTAATAACAGACAGATGTCAGACTTGAACAGTGACACAGACGTAAGAAACAGATATAATGGACAGACTTTTAGCAGAGACACAGACGTAAGAAACAGATAGAATGGACAGACTTGGGCAGTGACACAGACGTAAGAAACATTTCTAATGGACAGACCTGAGCAGAGACACAGACGTAAGAAACAGATATAATGAACAGACTTGGACAGTGACACAGACGTAAGAAACAGATATAATGGACAGACTTGGACAGTGACACAGACGTAATAACAGACAGATGTCAGACTTGAACAGTGACACAGACGTAATAACAGACAGCTGTTTGACTTGAGCAGAGACACAGACGTAAAAAACCAGATATAATGGACAGACTTGGGCAGTGACACAGACGTAAGAAACAGATAGAATGAACAGACTTGGACAGTGACACAGACGTAATAACAGACAGCTGTTGGACTTGAGCAGAGACACAGACGTAAGAAACATTTATAACTAGAGGAATACCCGGCTTCGCCGGGGTGAATCGCGAGACAGAGACAGACAGCGTGGCGGTTCACCACAATCACCTTTGAAGGCAAAGTCCTGTCAAACGGGATTGAGAATTTTAGAGCTTATTTCTTAGCCCTATATTATCTGTTGTGGCTTCTCAAATGCCAGAACATACAGACAGACAAAAGCCGCTAGACCCCATCACAAACAGAACTCTACAATCCACAGGTTTTGCCCACACACACACATAATCACACACACACACACAGAAGCCGTATATACCGGTATATATGTATATCTATATCTATAAATATATAGAGATAGGAGACAGTGTATTTTTCGCGTGGCTATAAATTGATTCGACCTTTTCACTTTGACAGTAAGAACAACTTACGGGTGCAAGGGAAGCGTTCTGGACAGCGCAGTGACATTCTAAAAATAGTAACGTAGAAACGGGAATATGGATTGAAGCCACACGAAGGAAGGGAGATAAACGCAAAACACTGGAGAAGATAAGGAAGAGTTACTGGGAATGGTGAAATGAACAGAAAAACCAAAATCGGTTCAGCGCTGCGCGCTGAGAGCACGTGTTGAAATATCTCATCGATGATATTGTGTTCGGGGTGTAGCTGAATACGGTGTCCAAATTTGAAAAAGATCCACCAAGAACTTTGGCGTTGTGATGTGGTCTAGCGGCTTTGGTGTGTCGGTATGGGGGCCCGGGTAGCTCAGGTGGAACCAAAATCGGTTCAGCGCTGCGCGCTGAGAGCACGTGTTGAAATGTCTTATTGATGAGGTTGTGTCCGGGGTGTAGCTGAATACGGTGTCCAAATTTGAAAAAGATCCACCGAGAACTTTGGCCGTGCATCGCGAACAGACAGACAGACAGACAGACAGACAGACACTAGTCGTATATATATATAGATGGGCAGACTTGAGCAGAGACACAGACATATGGACAGACTTGGGCAGAGACACAGACGTAAGAATCAGATCAATTGGACAGACTTGCACAGTGACACAGACGTAATAACAGACAGATGTCAGACTTGGGCAGTGACACAGACGGGAGAAACAGATTGCTGACAGGCGACAGGGGGAATGAGCTGCATGGTTGGAAATACAATGGCACTTAATTGGGTTTAAAAGGCACACTCCTTCGCTGGTCTGGCTGGGCTTTTACATGGGATATCACCATGTGTCCACTTGGTCACACGCCAAAACCCAACCCCCGTAATGCTTACTGTGATGAGTTTGTTGATGAATCTTAATTACCACTACTGGTGGCATTTACAGAAAGCACACAGGCTGCTCATTTTGGTATGTGACCATGTGGAGGGATGGGCTTATTCCATGTAACGGCATGGCCAAATCTGAGATGGTAAGCTGTAGACTATTTTCAAGAAAAGGAGTGGGAATTTAAGTCTGTCTTGACTTTGTAGAAATTGTTGTCAAGTATTTACTTGTAGCAAATCCATGCTATCAAATACAAAATGAAACAAGAAATTCCTCCGAGGTAGGAAAAACACCCCCGTCCTTACAGAGAGACAGAGAGACAGAGAGAAAGTCAGAAGTCAGAAGTCAGAAGTCAGAAGTCAAAAGTCAAAAGTCAAAAGTCAGAAGTCAGAAGTCAAAAGTCAGAAGTCAGAAGTCAGAAGAGAGAAAGTCAGAAGTCAGAAGTCAAAAGTCAAAAGTCAAAAGTCAGAAGTCAGAAGTCAGAAGTCAGAAGTCAAAAGTCAAAAGTCAGAAGTCAGAAGTCAGAAGTCAAAAGTCAAAAGTCAAAAGTCAAAAGTCAAAAGTCAAAAGTCAAAAGTCAAAAGTCAAAAGTCAAAAGTCAGAAGTCAAAAGTCAAAAGTCAAAAGTCAGAAGTCAGAAGTCAGAAGTCAGAAGTCAGAATGTAAACACAGGGTCCATTGCGAAAGGGTACATCGAGGTAGGAAATAACCATTCTCACTGCCACCAACTGAGAAGGTTATTTCCCTTTGACCATTAATAAGTCACTCTTAATCTTAATCCACCAATAACTCCCTAACCGTGTGTTTGACTGGTCCCAATTTTTGTAAGGACCGTCTCAGGAATGTATAGAACCTGTTCACCAAGTTTGGTGACGATCGGTCCGTTCATTCTTGAGATCTATATGCGAACACAAACACACAAACAAACAAACAAACACATCCAGTGAAACCTATACACACCCCTATACCGGGGGTGTAAACACAGTTGTTATGTAAGAAGTGCGGGACCAAAAATATTGGTGATCGTAATCAGGTAAAGGAAAAGCCGTGAACATTTATCCATGTCCCACAGCCAATGTAAAGATAGAAGCTGCCAAACTGGCACATGTTCTTTCTGTAAATACAATAAATTGAGTCTGATAATATTCGCGTGAAACAGAGTAAAATCAAGACTTAATTATGCGCAGCTTATCGATCATACAGCAAAGTTTAATCAGTAATGCATGTGCAACATTGACTTTCTTTGTTTTTCTTCATGCATGAAAAGATAGTAGAGTTGACTGCTCAATTCGAAAAGAAGCCAACATTCAGAATGCAGGCGGATAATCTACTGTTTTAAATCCCTATCTAACTCTTTTTAGGTGAACCAGCTTTAAAGTAATGTACTGACCAAAACAAACAAACAAACAAATAAACAAAGCGACCTACCAACCAACCAATCAACAACCAAACAAACAAGCAATCTAAGAAAAAGAAAAAGTAAATAGGAGGTGTCCGTCTGCAGATGCAACCAAAAAGCAAGCACTTTCAAAAAGAAATGTTATCCTGACAAAAATGTGCTACCTGTCAACAAGAAAGACAAGAGATAAAGCGAGCTAGAAAGAATGCTTGCAGTTATTTGAATCGCAGACAAGTAAAGTGAAGAGAGGAGAGACAAAGAATTAGTCATTCCCAGGAAAAACACCGCCGGATTCAAGGCTATGTTCTACATGTCATGAAAAATACGGTAAACACTTCGTTGATCGCAAGGTGAAATCTCGTAATACGGAGATTTAAGAAACGAAACGTTGGGACGTTTCGTTTTGAAGTTGTGGTAAACGTCATTATTTCGGGGGTCTCTCGCTGGAAAGGTGAAGGTCAACTGAAACGGAACGTGGAACGTCAAAACGCAGTCACGTTTTCCACCCCCAAAAAACGAACAATATTTCGTCAACTTTTGTGAGTATTTTTGCACACTAACAGTTTTATTTGTTGGCCATTTAATGCATTGCTAGATTCATCAACCCTTTCACAGTCTTTCAGCGCTGAGAATGTGTTCATTGGAGGTAGACAACTGTTGTGAACTGAAATATTTTGAAGGGTGCTGATCCTGGTACATTTATCCAACTTCATGGTGAGAAAGCAAATGGCGAAGCAGAAGTAGGTCATCGCATCGAATTTTTATTCTGGCTTCGTATGTGATCAGGTGCATGAATTGAAAAATGTGAAGCTCTTGTGCGTGCAATGCGAGTATGTCAATCCTTTATTGACTCGTGGAGTTGAAATTATGCCATGCCCAGTCAGCGGATCATATCCTGCCATGCCCGGCCTTTCATTCCGAAACGAAACGTGAATACATCTAAATCTTGTCTGCGGCCTATGCCGTCTCGTTACACGTTCCGTTTCGCGGGGTGACTCATTCACCAAACGAAACGAGCTGCAAAACGAAACGTGCTGTTTCTTAAATCTCGCTATTTACTCCGTGATTCCTCACAAACAAAGAGACTTCTTGTTTTTATTCCGTGTATCGTTTAAAATGAAATTGAAGATTTAAAACGAAATTGTTCCACAGTAAATTACAGATTACTTACCAGAGTTCACCAAAAGCAGAACCGCAGCAGCAGTAAAAAGATGTTTCGCAGCCATTTTGATTTACTGCGGACCTGCGGTATGGAGGATGATTTGCGTGAAGACAGGAGCCGCGTTTTGCTTTTGAGGCCTCCGAGGAATATAAAAATTCTCAGCACGTGACGAAATCAAGGGCCATAACTCACGTTTCACAACCACGGTTCTTTTCCGCCGAAACGCTTTGACGCATGACGGCAGTGACCTTTGTGTTTGACGGATGGCAGCAAAGACCGTTTTGTTCTTGACGTACGTCAGCCGTCAAGAAGATCTGAAAAACAAGTCGCGTAAGGCGAAAATACAACATTTAGTCAAGTTGCTGTCGAACTCACAGAATGAAAGTGAACGCAATGCAATTTTTCAGCAAGACCGTATACTCGTGGCATCGTCAGTCCACCGCTCATGGCAAAGGCAGTGACATTGACAAGAAGAGCGGGGTAGTAGTTGCGCTGAGAAGGATAGCACGCTTTTCTGTACCTCTCTTTCACGAAAAACCGGATATGACGTCATCAAAGACATTTATCAAAAAAATGAAAAAAACCGTCTGGGGATATCATACCCAGAAACTCTCATGTCAAATTTCATAAAGATCGGTCCAGTAGTTTAGTCTGAATCGCTCTACACACACACACACACACACACACACACACACACACACACACACACACACACACACACACACACACACACACACACACACACACTGCCAACAATGGGGACTAATAATTAACACGGAAAAAACTAAGATTATACCTTTTTGTCGTACAGAAACCAAGATAAGTAATACATTCAAATGTGGTGAGGACATAATACAAGTAACAGATCAATATAAATATCTGGGCGTAATATTTCATAAAAATGGTAATTTTGATTTAACGCAAGATCATTTGAATAAGCAAGGTAACAAAGCAGCGTATTATCTTCGTAAAGCATTTATAAATGAAAATGTTCAGACAGAAACTATACTACATCTATTTGACATGTTAGTACATCCAATTTTAACATATGGAGCTGAGGTTTGGTTTCCATATAATTTTACTAACAAGAAAGATATCTCAAATCTTCATTCAGTTTTTGAGAATTGCTTATCAAATAAATGTCCAAGTGAATCTACACATATAAAATTTTGTAGATTAATTTTAGGAGTACACAGAAAGCAATGTGGCTTCCAGTTTTAGGAGAGTTGGGAAGATTTCCACTAAGTATAAAGATGATATCACAAGTCATAGGATTTTGGGGACATATCTTAGATTCAAATCAACAGTCTTTATTACATCATTTATACAGTTTGATGATATCTAGCTCTAAAACAAGTCCATGGTTGCAATTTATTAAACAATTATTATCACTTGTAGGATTTGAGCATGTTTGGAAAAACCAATTTACATTTAATGCTAATAAATTACAATTTGCTATACAACAAAAAATTATGAATGAATACGTTTTATTTTGGAAAAACAAAAAATCTGAAAAATGTTCAAGACTTGAGTTTTATTCACTAATTACAGAACGATACACAATACAAGCCTATTTAATTTATATTTCAAATATAAATCATAGAAAAGCCCTGGCAAAATTAAGAACAAGCACACATTCTTTAAAAATTGAGACTGGGCGTCATAGAGGAATATTGCGAAAGAATCGCCTCTGTAATACATGTAAAGTAATTGAAGATGAGCTACATTTTCTAGACAATTGCAAGAAATTTAACAATATTAGAAAAAAGTTAGTAGAAGAAGAAGTATCAAACTGTGACTTAAGGAAACCAAGCGATCTGTTATTTAAAAAAGACGAATAAATTCAAAAATTGCTTGGAGCCTTTGTTTTTAATTGTTTCAATATTGAATGAAATAATTTGTACATTATTTATCCATTCATTTATTGTACAACTTGTGTCAATATCCTTAAGGGTTGATGACAATAAATTCTATTCTATTCTATTCTATATACGCACGCACACACACACACACACACACACACACACACACACACACACCCCCCACACACACACACACACACACACACATACACCACGACCCTCGTCTCGATTCCCCCCTCTACGTTAAAACATTTAGTCAAAACTTGACTAAATGTAATGACCGTTTGTTAGACTCTGGGCAGATATGTAGTGGTTACATGCCGAGTCTCAGTGATTATCAAAAATAATGGTCGAAGTTTGCGGATCATGAAAAATGCGAGCTTCAGCGAGCTTTTTCATGACCGCGAACTGAGACCATTATTTTTGATAATCACTGAGACGAGGTATGTAACCTCTTTATTCCTCCTTTCTTCAGTTATTCAAAGAAAAGAGGAGTTTTTGTGCGAAAGTTTGATCGAATCCAAATCACTCAACCAGTCTACCTGCGCTGGCGATTGAATAATGCGCGGTTGTATAGTTCAGGGAAAATCAATCAATTCTGTTAACACTTCTTGTCAGTTTCCCTGTTTTGAACTAAAATCAAGTACACAGTTATGTTGTTATTCTGCTGTGCCGGTAAATGCAGATAGTGTGTGTTCTGTTCATGTTTTGGTATCGCTTAAGAAATGTTCTTTCTTCGAATGGGACAAGCAGACGAACTTTTGCACCCGTGTTCCAACGTTAAAAACTGTATGAAGTTCCGTTTTCTGGGGCAAAATGGTGTATGAAACCGCTGTATGTTCATTAAATTGATGCGATGTGTGCATTTGGTTGCGTGTGATCTGTTTATAAAATGAAATATTGTCGAAAACTAACCGTCGGATTGCAGTCTCTTGTCCAAGCAACTCAGTTCAGACAATTTGGAAGGGGAACTACTCTTGTCGAACGAGAGTTACTTGCCTTTTGAGTTTGCGTGCACTCATAAGAGATTAAAAGCGAGTTTCTCTGCACTGATCGTTAGATTTGGATTTAGAAAACAACCAAACTCATGGATTTTATATGGAGATTAATGTGTTCAAGCCTGTAGTTGCCAGTTTAAATGCAGTATGTTTGTATTGTTTGGTCTAGAAATGTATATTTCGTACATTGGAGCGTTCGGAACTTTTCAATCGCTAAAGTAGTTCCCTCAAAGTCTAACTCATCAACCTGTGACACGCCGTGGATCGTGTAACTCTGCATTTGCGCCACCGCAACGTTTTATCGCTTCACGCCGACGAAGAGGCAAGCTGCGAGGTAGGTCTCTCGAATGATAAATTAAATGGTTAGAATGCTAGGCACTCAGCATGTTCTCAAGTGTTGCATTTCACATACTTATATCCTTAGCTATATTTCTGTATATATTTTTTGATGCTTTGATGGCCCTGGTGATCGTGACGATCTGTTTTTCTTATCGTTTCCCCAGGGAGATTCAAGAGACAGCACGTTTCGTTTTGCAGCTCGTTTCGTTTGGTGAATGAGTCACCCCGCGAAACGGAACGTGAAACGAGACGGCATAGGCGGCAGACAAGATTTAGATGTATTCACGTTTCGTTTCGGAATGAAGGAAGGGCGATAAATCTTCAAGTGAAATTATCACGTCTGTCCTCGATCAGAATGGAAAAAAACACCCCAGGAGGTGGTCCAGAATCGGGCATACTTTGATTATTTTCAGTCCAAATAAATCGCACAGACTTTGTTTATACAAAATCACATACGAAGCCAGAATAAAAATTCGATGCGATGACCTACTTCTGCTTCGCCATTTGCTTTCTCACCATGAAGTTGGATAAATGTACCAGGATCAGCACCCTTCAAAATATTTCAGTTCACAACAGTTGTCTACCTCCAATGAACACATTCTCAGCGCTGAAAGACTGTGAAAGGGTTGATGAATCTAGCAATGCATAAAATGGCCAACAAATAAAACTGTTAGTGTGCAAAAATACTCACAAAAGTTGACGAAATATTGTTCGTTTTTTGGGGGTGGAAAACGTGACTGCGTTTTGACGTTCCACGTTCCGTTTCAGTTGACCTTCACCTTTCCAGCGAGAGACACCCGAAATGATGACGTTTACCACAACTTCAAAACGAAACGTCCCGACGTTTCGTTTATTAAATCTCCGTATTTTCAGTTTCTGCGTCAAATGCAACAAAACGGAGATTACTGGTTATTCTTGGACATGTTCACTGATAACTTTAATGTTTTATGAATCTCCACGTGTAGTTTCTCTGTATATAGTTCCATATATACTTTGCAAGAAGCAGATAAAAACAGAGTGTCAACAACTCTCTGTAATTCGCCACCGCATCAATTCAATGTTAGATGTAACTCGTCACCGCATTTTTTGTTATTCGCCACCGCACTACGCAAATTGTTATTTTCAAACGCATCAACATCGTGGAGGCATTTAAACCTTTATTTTTTTCACAAAACTGACAGCAATTGATAGGAGCATTTTAACTTTAGTGCTGCAATTTTTAAACTCAGAGGCGTGACGTGATCTTGCCTATGCAAAGGATTTAAAGGCACCATGAGTTGACAAATCAAACTGTAGTATTTCTTCTTCTTCTTCTTCTTCTTCTTCTTCTTCTTCTTCTTCTTCTTCTTCTTCTTCTTCTTCTTCTTCTTCTTCTGTATGAAAAGTATGCTTATCTGTACTTGAGTGTATAACCCACATGTACTGGAATGTGCTTTTATATATATATATATATATATATATATATATATATATATATATATATATATATATATATATATATATATATATATATATATATATATATATGACCCCCCCAAAAAAATCCCTGGGACTGTGAGATTCAAGAGGTTTAGGGTATGATGACATCAATAGGAAATATAACAGTGCTTACCGTAAGAGTGAAAAAAATACTATATTTACAAGTGGGAAATGCATCGATGACTGCTAGTGATGATCTGAACAGATTACGCAGCAAAATAAAGACACATCAGAACATGAAGACCAACGTTTTCACCAATGAGATTTCACTTCTAGGAAGGCACGCTGATGAAAAGTTTGTCCTTATGTTCTCTTATGCATTCATTTACATTCGGAAGATTGACTACACATACAAGAATGTACAAAAACGTTCCGCATGGTTTGAACATTACTTAGTGTAAGGCGACGAATGGCAGGATGGATAGCGTACTGCCCCTATGATCCGCTTGATTTCCTTGGCCGCGGGTTCAATCCCTTGCCGGGACAGTTCATAAAGTGAATTTGGGTTTACGCTATGCATTAAAAGCTTGTCGTCAGTGGTTTTCTCCGGGTCCTACCAGTTTGTTTTCCTCCACCATTTCAAAACTGTAAATTAATTCTGCCCATCTGCAAAAATTTGAAAAAAAATTATCTTTCCAAATTCTGATTTCCTAATTGCAGCTTTAATCCTTCGTACCACATGGTGAGTGTGTGTTGTACGATTGTCACCATGTGAGCGTACGTGTTGAAACAAAGCGCCGCACTTTGAGCTCGTAATGAGAAATCGCGCGTATTAAATTTAATTATTATTATTATTATTAGTTACTGGCAAGCTGCTCAGATCAGCCCCCCCTCCCACGCACACAAACACAACTGATTTTATATAATAATAATAATAATAATAATGGAAACTTATAGAGCGCTTACCTAGAAGCTCTAAGCGCTTTACAATGACATTGCTATACACATGTACAAAACCAAAATACAGCATTAAGACACAAAAAGAACAGGAGTACAAAAGCAAATTCATCGTTGAAGTCCATGCAGTCACAATAATACAAACACACGCGTGCGCACGCACATACGCGTGCGCATACACACACACATGCTATCACCACACACATGCACAGATACACACAGACACACGTTCACACACACACACACACACACGCACACACACACACACACACACACACACACGCACACACACACACACAAACACAGACACGCATACAGACAGGCGCACACACATACATACAACACACACACATACACATGCACTCACACATGAATACTAATATACCTACACAATCTGCATACATGGCGTACACACAAAAAAAGCCGCAGATATAATCACAAAACCAAGTTCGTGCTTATGCACATCCATTTATCTAACTAGATAAACCGATTTGTAGTTTGCACAAGGAAAATATATCAGTGAAACTAACCCCTGTATGCATTTTTTTTCTCAATTTATTTATTTTATTTATTTATTCTGTTTTTACAACCCACTGCCAAAACATTTCAATTTTGTTTGTAGTGGACATGTTTCTACATCCCCTGACCATGATCATTTTCATTTCTGATGTCTGATTTCTTTGTCTCCCCCATTTTATTTTTTTAAAGGCATATGCTTGTTGCAGTACACTCCACAATCTTAATCAATGTTTATGTCACACAGGATTGGAACCAAATTGTGGGGCCAAATACCACATAATTCTAAAATTCTTAAACTTCGTTGGTGTTTATGTGTGTGAAATAATTCTAAAATTCAGTCATTCCTATTACCAGCGACAACACAAAAACTCATCAGTTTGACGCTGGAAGAGAAAAGAACGCCTCTGACAGACGTGACGTTTTTCGGGAAAGAAGAATGACGAAGAATGTGGGAGTGAAACGCCGCCAGGTGCGTCTCAGAAACGTGTTCTACAAAAGCTGAACTATACACTGAACTGAACAACTCCAAATCAATATTTTCAATTGGAAGTGACAGAATCACTGAACTCTTCAACATATTATGCAATTCATTAGACAAGTTGCGGTGGCGAATAACATCCAAGACGTGAAATTGCGGTGGCGAATTACACCAAGCATCGGTGGCGTATAACATGAAGTCTAATTGTTTGTGTTTTCTTTTGCCGCGTGCGTCACCCAAAGACAAAATTGTGCAACAGCATTCATCAAGAATACAAAGGACATGTTTAGCTCACATGATATCATCACGGGAATGCATCAACTAGTGCTGTTTCGTTGAAGTTACGAAGGAAGGGACAAATCGTGCAATTTCTACTACAATTCCAGCAGAAATCGGACTTCTGAACTGCCGAAACCTGACATTTCGACTAAAAAAGCACGTACCTTAGACCTTGAGTATATACTTCTTTAAAATGTACTAATGAAGAATCTAGATGATGCCTGAAAGTCCTACAAATTTTCATTTTCTGTGAGAGACCTACCTTGCAGCTTGCCTCTTCGTCAGCGTGAAGCGATAAAAAGTTGCGGTGGCGCAAATGCAGAGTTACACGATCCACGGCGTGTGTGAGCTATCGAGGATTCAGGCCCGTTATTGGGTAAGTGAATTTGGTTGTTGGGTAAGTTACGGAAAAATAACTAGCCCTACACCTTTACAGAGAGAAAGAAGCAGAGGGGGGAATAAAGTTTCCTTCTCGTGGAAACAATCAAGTGCAGACCTTTTCTTGGGATGTGTTCATCTTTTCACTTAGACACACACCAAGAATCAATAGCGTAGCCTTTTTTTTAACTTTTAGTCAAGTTTTGACTAAATGTTTTAACATGGAGGGGGAATCGAGACGAGGGTCGTGGTGTATGTGTGTGTGTGTGTGTGTGTGTGTGTGTGTGTGTGTGTGTGTGTGTGTCTGTGTGTGTCTGTGTGTGTTCTGTGTGGGTGTGTGTAGAGCGATTCAGACTAAACTACTGGACCGATCTTTATGAAATTTGACATGAGAGTTCCTTGGAATGATATCCCCGGATGGTTTTTTTCATTTTTTCGATAAATACACTTGATGACGTCATATCCGGCTTTTTGTAAAAGTTGAGGCGGCACTGGCACACCCTCATTTTTCAATCAAATTGATTGAAATTTTGGCCAAGCATTCTTCGACGAAGGCCGGATTTTGGTGTTGCATTTCAGCTTGGTGGCTTAAAACTAATGAATGAAACTTGTAATTAATTTTTTTATTTTTTATTAAACGATCCAAAAATAATTTCATCTTATTCTTCGTCATTTTCTGATTCCAAAAACATATACATAGGTTATATTTGGTGTGACTCCGCCATAAAGGCTTGCACAGATGTTTGGTGACGAACATGATCGCTTAGCGAGAAGGATTGTTCCTTTAAATATGGGCAAATTATCTCCTGCGTGAATTACCTTTGTATATTTCCCTTGGGTTAAAACAAAAACGCTTGTGCACATTTCTGATTTTTTATATTTAGTCAAGTTTTGACTAAATATTTTAACATCGAGGGGGAATCGAAACGAGGGTCGTGGTGTATGTGCGTTCGTGTGTGCGTGTGTGTGTGTGTGTGTGTGTGTGTGTGTGTGTGTAGAGCGATTCAGACTAAACTACTGGACCGATCTTTATGAAATTTTACATGAGAGTTCCTGGGTATGAAATCCCCGAAAGTTTTTTTCATTTTTTTGATAAATGTCTTTGATGACGTCATATCCGGCTTTTCGTGAAAGTTGAGGCGGCACTGTCACGCCCTCATTTTTCAACCAAATTGGTTGAAATTTTGGTCAAGTAATCTTCGACAAAGCCCGGACATCGGTATTACATTTCAGCTTGGTGGCTTAAAAATTAATTAATGACTTTGGTCATTAAAAATCTGAAAATTGTAAAAAAAAATAAAAATTTATAAAACGATCCAAATTTACGTTTATCTTATTCTTCATCATTTGCTGATTCCAAAAACATATAAATATGTTATATTCGGATTAAAAACAAGCTCTGAAAATTAAATATATAAAAATTATTATCAAAATTAAATTGTCGAAATCAATTTAAAAACACTTTCATCTTATTCCTTGTCGGTTCCTGATTCCAAAAACATATAGATATGATATGTTTGGATTAAAAACACGCTCAGAAAGTTAAAACAAAGAGAGGTACAGAAAAGCGTGCTATCCTTCTTAGCGCAACTACTACCCCGCTCTTCTTGTCAATTTCACTGCCTTTGCCATGAGCGGTGGACTGACGATGCTACGAGTATACGGTCTTGCTGAAAAATGGCATTGCGTTCAGTTTCATTCTGTGAGTTCGACAACTACTTGACTAAATATTGTATTTTCGCCTTACGCGACTTGTTTGTTTTTTTTATCTAGCTGGGCTTTTTTTTCAGTTACTAAATACGTTTTGCTACCATAAGTTATGAGACGTTTCGTGCCCTGCGGTTTGCATAATGTTTTAAGATTTACGCGTATTGTTGCATAATATTATTATGTGGAGTTTGACCTCTGGAAAATG
This sequence comes from Littorina saxatilis, assembly GCF_037325665.1. Classification (NCBI taxonomy): domain Eukaryota; kingdom Metazoa; phylum Mollusca; class Gastropoda; order Littorinimorpha; family Littorinidae; genus Littorina; species Littorina saxatilis. Next base: position 9,573,296 of record NC_090246.1, on the reverse strand, counting down.
TTTGAGGAGTGTTCGTGAACGACAAGGAATGGGGTGATCTACTCAAAGTGCAGAAAGTTGAGATAATCAGAGTAAACCAAACCAGGCTGTTTCCGTTTAGATGTCTTTAGGTGTGTAGATTGACACTCCAAAATCATGTTCAAGAGGTCAAACCCCATCTAAAGCCATCTAAACTGAGTCAATCTACTTGAAAAGGTATTATTTTGTTAACACTGGATCGCAGCCGAGGGGAACACTCAATCGCAGCCGACGAATTTCTGATTGTATACATCAATTTATGAATTGTGTTCAAACCAATTAACTTCGAAAGCTAAAAACTCGGTGTAAATATGAATGAATATTAGATGATTGAACTGCCGTTCATGAAAGTACTTTTCGTTGTTGATTGTTTTCCTAATTACGTCTCAAACTGACAATTTGCACTGAATGCGCAACAAATTTGAAAGAAAACCTGACCCAGAACGCGCAGAGGACTCCCAAAGTAAAGAAATGGGTAGAGGTAAGTTAAAATGAATACTTACCCTTTGCCTCAAACAATTATTTTGGGAAACTAAGGACTGTGAACTACGCTATGTGATTTTGGGAAGAACTTCGCCTTATTTTGGGGCTCTCAATGGTTCGCAGCCGGGACACTGGATTTGGCCTAGTGCAGCCGTGTCTCCGGCGTGGTATAATTATGTGCACTTGATATCAAACAGATGCTTGACTTGTCAAGTTGAAAATGATGTGAGGTGCGCCAACTGACACACATGGTTTTTGTGTGGAAAAAACCCAGCTTTACAGACTCTTTGAAAATTACGTATAATGTGTGCATGCAACCTTCTTGACTGAACAGTTGAGTACCGTTGTATGTTGTACGTTTTATGTCGAAAAAATGTTTAAGCTAAACAAAAGACGTTAATGAGTTTTTTATCAACAAGAAAATAAAACAAAAACACCATAAAACAAACAAATTAAACAAACAAACAAACACACACACACACACACACATACACACACTAACACACACACACACATACACACACACACACACACACACACACACTACACTAACGAGCTTCATTAAATTAGTAGATGTTTTAAAAGCACTAGTTTATTTCAAAGGAAGAAACCTGTTCTTTAGTCCTGAATAATCAACCGTTTTTGGCTCACGTAAGTGTAGCCTATGCGATGATAAACTTTGTCTGTCTGTGCGTGCGTGCGTATGTATGTATGTATGTATGTATGTATGTATGTATGTATGTATGTATGTATGTATGTATGTCTGTGGTAGAAACTTTAACATTTTTGGCTAAACACCGAAATACTCATTTCACGTGGTTAATTTTCAAGCACCATCTTCAAATTATTGAAGCAATGATCAACATTGTGTCGGCATGTGTGTAGTTAAAACGTGTATCCAAAGAAAACGGGTGGTGGTGGGTTTTGAAGGGGTACAAGCAGTTGACTGGTTTGTGTCGTGTTTGGCATGCAGACGGCAGGTCAGGTGTCAAGATCAGGTCAGGGGTCGCGCGAAGGATTGTGGTCCAGTTCTCACCTCGCCGATTCGCCGGGGAAGACGATTTCATGTTGTTCGGTTTCTAAGCTCCAGAAAAGTAAATAAAGAAGATACCAAAGGGAGATTTCCTACAATTTGATCTGCACAGCGTGTTTCCAATGTCCACGCGAGTAGTGGGGCTCCTATGTTGCAAAATCATTCAAATCATGCAACAAACACCAAATTAAGCAAATATGAAGAGTTTTATGTGCTTAACAAAACCTGATACAGAGCCATCGCGAAAAATAAAAAAATGGGTAGTTTTTAAACAATTTTTCAAAATGGCCGCCAGTGTAAACGGTTGGGTATGTTAGGCATATTTCACTTCATGTGATTAACAGCAAATTTGGCGTAAATGGACATTTGCTTTTGCTTAACAAAACCTGATACAGAGCCACCGTGAAAAAATCAAGAAATCAGTAGTTTTTTTACAATTTTCAAAATGGCCGCCAATAAAAAGGGTATTTAGGCATTTTTGATGCTACAAGACATTCTCTTGCAATAGAAACTAACACAAACACATTTTTAAACAAAACAATACATGTATTGTTGGTGCAGAGAATGATTGGACGGTGTGGGTGGCAGGGTTGAAGAATTTGTGGATTACCTAAACTGTGCAAAAATAAATATATTGCACCAATTTTCATACCAAAACGAAAACATTCATTCCTGTGCTGTTATATTCAATGTATGCTATTGAGGGCACTCAACTTGGCTAACTGGAACACTTTTAAGATAAAAGGTGGCCTTTACATGGGTTATTTGACCGCCGCCCAAATAAGGGTACCCCCAAAATAAAACTGATAAAAATGTAATGTATCAACTCAAAAGTCGACTAAAATTCATAATCGCTGTATTTCGAAAACGTTGTTTGTTCTCATGTGTTTACACAACTAGCACATTCCGGCAAGTGTCTATACTCAAAAGAAACTTTGGCAGTACTTGAAACAACCATCTGTCATATATACATGCGAAGTCAAAAATATGTGGGATGTAAGTCAACAAACCTGTGGCAGTTTTTAAAATATTATTTCGTGAAGATTTGAAAGTGTACTCAAACGGTTGAACTACGCTTCGTGTGTAGACACACATTCCTGAAAGTTTCAACGCAACCCACTTGGTCATTGCTAAAATACATGGATTTTGGTTGACTTGGGTATCTCTCAAATTTGACACATAAACATCTCATCTGTGAGATCGACACATACATCAGTAGGTACAATGGCACAACACTAGAAATATGCAAGATGGCGAAATAAAACAACCTGTTCTGGATGGATAATCAAGTTGACTTTCTCTTCGTATACAACAGTGACCCAGTTGTGCCTCAGGAATTGTCGTCGGCTTTTTAAAAGGTACCCGAAGTTTTTGTCACATCTCTTTGTCACGTCAAGGGTATCCTTATTTTGACGGCGTAAATGATGATGTTAAAAAAAAATGTGCCAGATAGCGAAGATGCGAGCCTTTAATGGCATAGACAGTTTGAATAAAATGACACAGGAATAAAAGTTTGAGTTGGGGTATGAAAATGGGTGCAATAATATTTTTGCACAGTTTAGATGCTGACAGTTTTCACAGGCATGCAAGCACATTTGCAGAGAGCTGTGCTCTGCAGTCCTTCTTAGCAGCATTTGCAGCGTTTTGTTGTACAGTTTTTCTTGCAGGCACACCTCATGAGTTCTCGGCACACGCTGGATACCTCTTGAAAGCTCGTCCAGAATGACTCCCACTTTCCAGCCTTGAACTGCCAGCCCACAGAGTTTGGAAGTCTAATAGGTAGATGGCTCTTCTCAATCTCATGTCCTGCAGCAGCACCTCACTTGTAAGGGGATTATGGTCAATTTGGCAGCTCTTTTTACTGAAGAGGTACCGTCTTGCACTGTTTACACCCAGTACGTTGCTGGTTTTGTCCTACAAATGTACACCAAAAAGCTCTTGTGCTGCCCTGTCAGTGGTACTCAGCTTACAAAGAGGAGCAGACAACCTGAAGAAAGTTTGAGTGACGTCTTCAAATGCTTGCCATACTTCCCAAGCCTTCTGATTCCCCAATACCATTGAAGAACGACATAGTGTCACAGCCTGTAAGGCTATGCAAAATGGGCAGACAGGGTGACTTCTCTTGGCCAATGGCTTTGGCAATGTGGCGATACACTTCACGAGCAGAAAAAAACGCAACACAGCTGGAATGAGAAGCAGACTGTCTGGCCTCCTCTACATCCATGGTGCAGGAAATCAGCCTGTGGTACCCTTCACACAAAAGATGAAAAGTGACATTTTTATTTGAATGTATTTGAATAATGTTTACTATCTCAGAGAGTCGGTCAAAGCCGGGTTAGCAAGTCTTCACACAACAGACCAAAATGAAAGAAAATTGTATTTCATGAATTCGTATAATTCTTACTGTTTCAGGTTAAAAAACAAACAAACACAGTTTCCAGTGACCCAACTGATTCTGGAATCTTTCTGACCGCTACATTTATTCGCTTCAAACAGTCGCTAACAGAATGTTGACCATAGTGAGGGTTCGTACGTTAAACCCATCAAATTCACAGAGGTCGCTTACAAATGATGTGCAAACATGTTCCAATTAATACAAATAAAAAAATCTTACTGTTAAGATGTATTAGGTAACAAACCTTGATGCAGTAGTACTAGTGAAATCGGCTCCCTTCTGTGGCACCGGAATAAATGCAGAACGCTTGTTCCCAGGAACCGGCATGTGGTGTAACTCTTGTATATATCCTGTAAAAATAAAATTCACACCAATGCACGGTCAACTTAAAATAAGCAAAAGGATGAGAAACAAGCAACAAACCAAAATTGTAAAACTCAAAGAGCGGTACCTCTTCATTTTTCAAAACCACTTATCTCATTTGATTAGCATACACTGTATGCTTTTGTCTGTTACCTACCGTCTTTGAAAGAACACTGTAAAGACATGGGGAGTGGAGTGTTTTTATCTGCAGCTGGTCATCCTACTATCTGGCCTACCCTCACTCAGTTTTTGACTCTACCCCTCCCCACCTTATCCTTAACGTAGGCAGGACTAATCATTTATCATACCATGAACAATCTCTTTCTCCTCGCCTTTTATTCAAAGTTCGTTTAATCTGTTTAAAATCACCAGCGTGGCGATCATGATTTCCTTACTTGTAATCAACACGACAACAGATAGATCTAGATCTATCAGCATCACAATCCAGCTGATGAGCTATTGCAAGATTACTCTGCACTTCAGCGCTTCACCCGATGAATAACAGACCCCAGGGGAGAATTAAACAGTAAAATGATGTGACATTGGTGAATGGATGCGTATTCTTGAAAACTTACCTTCAGAAACGTTGTTTTCGCTCAAATCAAAACACGCAATGTTGCGGAGGCCGCCATCTTGAATTTTCATGCTGCGGATATATAAAATTCTAAAAACGATCAAATTAAATACCAGAATACAAAAATACCATTAAGAGTATTTATGTCATGCATGTGTTATCAGCAGACAACTTCTGGTGCATGGTAAACCATTGAATTTTACATTTGCTGAGTTGGGAATATTTACTGCTGAGCGCTTTTGGTACGAATTTCGTCTGCTGTAAATGCAGCCTTTTATTCCCTATCAAAGACAAAAAAACCGATTTCTGAAGTGGCTCTGTATCTGAAATCCCTTAAATAATTATAAGGAACAATACCACAAAGTATGATGTTTGTTGCAAGATGTGAATGATTTATGAGTGCGTCTGCAACATACGAGCCCCACTAGAGGAAGAGCTGTCGAAAGCGCGGCAGTCAGTGTCGATCTTGCAGCCGTATCCCGGTAAGTTCAGAGACAGATCTAGTGTCTCCCACTCTGATAACGTGTCACCTACTGTTAATCCGTTTTGTTTTAATTTCTTTTTATTTCAGCAGACACGGATGTCAAACACAGTGCTAGGCAGTCACCTCTAGTGAAATGAGTTGATCTAAAGTGCCTGTAATGTTTGGATGTCTTTGCTCGTGGTTCGATTTATGTGAATTTCAAGACTTGCAGTAGAGTCTCAAGTTAAGTTTACTCTGCCCGAAAAAAACTGTCCACCATTTACTTGAACATGCAGATATAAGGAAACGGAATGAATCTGTTCTCAAAGTCAAAATGATCACGATTTTTTCCTCAGATTCAAAACATGCACTGTCATGGTTTTGTCTGTACAATTTAGTAAGTCTTAAGTACCTTGCAACAACTTCCTTGAACGTGAAAGACAGTTTTTGAATGCTAGATCTGTATCGCGTTTCATTCCAGACTCGATCCTCTCTTTGATTGTATATCTACTGTTTGCTGTTTACGCACTATCATATGATTCGCTATGTAACGTTTGGTAAGCTTACCTTGCAACAGCTTTCTTGTCTTTGTTGGCATTTCTGGCTGTGTTGACCGTCAGAATTATTTTAAGAACCAGGTTGCTGCAGTCGACATGTTTCGCATATTGTAGGGTTACCATGCTGCATAGGTAAAGTGGCTTGTATAACCTGACTATTCTGTTTCAAAACACTGTTTATATTTGTGTAGGTTGTAGTCATCATAACTAATCGCATTTTGCCATTTGTTTCAGAAAGGAGGTTAACCTACAACAAGATCGACGCTATGTCAGATATATGCCTCAGCCACATGAAGACTTCCGAATTTAGATCTACTCGGCATGGTGACAAGTCTTGATGAAAAGTATAGGACTGAGGACAGCAGTGGAAAAAGTGCCCACATGGCAGGTACCTAACCTATTACCCTAGTCATTTTATCTGTTTGCCTTCTTTTGAAAATTATACATGGAGTTGATATGATGCGTTAGTTTTAACTGTGTGTGTGTGTGCGTGTGTGTGTGTGTGTGTGTGTGTGTGTGTGTGTGTGTGTGTGTGTGTGTGTGTGTTTGTGTGTGTGTGTGTTACGGAGTGAGTGAGTTTGTGTTATGTTACTGTTTGTTGATTTCTTACGGGAGCTTTGAAGGCTTCGCCTCTTGTTTAAACGGTGAATGTTCAGGTTAATTACGACAAAGAGAACAATTCTGCTTATTTGCGAGTTCATCTTGCCGATATTTGTTCCCAATTCCATGAATTCGCTTATTACACTTCTATCTATATATCAACCTGTACGTAGAATGCAATCAGATAGACGGACATCTGTATATGTTTTTGGTATGTTCTACTTCACTGTATTTTTGCATGAATACAAAACCTACTGTCACAGATGTGAGCTTGGGAACGACAGTTACGGTACACATGCACTTTTGTGCATCCGTGTGAACTCGTGGTACCTCTGTGCTATTAAGGATTCAAACCTGTACTATCGGGGATCCATTAAGGTTTCCGAGACTGAGTTTCATTTCTATTGAATTGGTCTCGCGGAATAGCCGATTCTAAAATTTGCCTTGGTAAAACGATCGCTTTTTTGGTACAAGCCTCTGGAGTAAATTTTGTGATTAATGTTTTTGTGAACGGGAAACAATTGACAGGTGGCTTTATTCCATCTCCCTTTTTCCCTCCGCCGCGATGTAAATTTGAATAGTTGAAGGTGACGTTAGACACTAACTAAAGAAAGTGTGGCTGCCTGACACCCCTCGAGTTAAATATGTGTTAATCTTGTGACACCGGCGCGCAGGATGTGACCGCTAAAACTGTCTTTTTGCTTGGGGTCTTGGAGTGAAGACAGCGTGCGGCGTGTTTTTGATGCCGTTGTGTGACATGTCTGTCACGGGTGAAATCTTTTCGGGATGTGAGAATTCTTTTGCTGGTAGGTTAATACAATTTTCTTTCTGTAAATGGGTAAACAGTGAGAAGAATAGTATGCTGCTTGGGGAAAGGATTTATTTGAATGTTCAAGTAGATTGTTTTGTGAGTTGGAATGTTTGGGAAGACTTTTGTTTGTTGAATACTTTAGAAAACCGTTGTTTGAGAGAACGGTATTGTACGCTTAGTTTCACAAAATACGCTCAGTACGACCAGTTAAAAAAAAATACGCTGAAAGAAAAATCCGATCATACTACTTTAATACTGCATAATGCATCCCGAAGTCGATCCACTATTTTGACAAACCCGTATCCAACTCTCGTTTGTTTGTTTGTTTGCTTAACGCCCAGCCGACCACGAAGGGCCATTTCAGGGCGGTATCCAACTCTCGTTGCGCGTCACGTGATTAGAAGTCTCGATGAGCCTCGGTCAGTGGCAAATGTGTTTGTAGCGTCATTTCAAATCTCGTTCCCGTGCCGAGACGCGAACGGAACAGATTGTCGGAAGAAAGCGCGAAATTTCTCCGCCATTTGCGATAATCAATCATGCCGAAACGACGTCAAACTCAAAGCGATGGAATTCTTCAACCGGTGGCCAAGCAAAAAAGTGTCAGAGCACAGGAGTTTCTTGGAAAATATGCATCAATCCCAGGCATCGTGGCTTCGGACGCTGGCAAGACTTTCGCCCACTGCAGCTACTGCAAAATGGACTTTTTGATCGCACATTCGGGAAAATACGACATAGATCGGCACTGTTTGTCAAAATCGCACAAAGACCATGCATCGGCGAAGAAAGCCGCAGCCGGTTCACGTACCATGGCAGACTTCATCCCCACGGCAAAAGTGTTGCCCGAAGAGCAGGCAGCAGTACGTGCCGAGGCAATGTTTGTCGAGTTGATTGTAAAAATGAACTTGCCGCTCAGTACCGCAGACGTCATTTCTAAAACCGTGAAAAGTGCGTTTCCCGACTCAGAAACAGCACAGAAATACCAGTGTTGCCGCAAGAAAGCTACGGCCATGATTCATCAGATGTCTCTGGATATCAAGTCTACGCTGAAAGCAAGGATAGCAACTGGGCCTTTCTGTGTGTCAACTGACGGATCGAATGAGCAACGGGATAAGCAATACCCTGTGGTGATAACAACTGTTGGTGAATTTGGAGTCTGCACTGATCTACTCTCTGTACCAACAATGGGTGTGCAATCGGCATCAACAGGTAAGCAGCCCAAGTGTTTTTCTCCCTCTCCTAGTCTGTGTGTGTTTGTGTGACAATTATTTTTTAGAAATGTCTAATCAATGGTAACCAGTGTATCACTATGTGCTGTGTCAGTGTGGTTTTACATGATTTTTTTGTGTTTACGTGTATTTAAGTTGTGTCTCAGTGTGTCTTTTACTTATTGTTTGATCATTGAACTTTCATTATGATTAGGCCCTACACTTTTTTTTTACCAGGCATGGAAGTTCTTTCTTTACTTTCTTTATTTGGTGTTTAACGTCGTTTTCAACCACGGAGGTTATATCGCGACGGGGAAAGGGGGAGATGGGATAGAGCCACTTGTCAATTGTTTCTTGTTCACAAAAGCACTAATCAAAAATTTGCTCCAGGGGCTTGCAACGTAGTACAATATATTACCTTACTGGGAGAATGCAAGTTTCCAGTACAAAGGACTTAACATTTCTTACATACTGCTTGACTAAAATCTTTACAAAAATTGACTATATATTCTATACAAGAAACACTTAACAAGGGTAAAAGGAGAAACAGAATCCGTTAGTCGCCTCTTACGACATGCTGGGGAGCATCGGGTAAATTCTTCGGACTTCCCCCTAACCCGCGGGGGGTAGGCATGGAAGTGATTATTATAATATTTATATTAATATAAAATTAAAATAAATTTGCATTTTAGGTTTTTAAATTTTTTTGTGTATTATTTTTCTTCAGGGGAGAACATCTTCAAGCTGTTGGAGAAGGAGCTGATGGTCCCACCTCCTGCAGATGCCACCCTCGTTGGAGACCCTCCTCGCCCCCCACCACCCTCGGTTCCTTGGCAGAACTGCATGGCATTGGGTTGCGATAATGCCCCGGTCATGACCGGGCATACTAATGGGGTCTTTGGAAACATGAAAACGAAGCAGCCTCATCTGTACCTGTCTGGATGTCCATGTCATCTGATTCACAGAGCTGCACAGAAAGCTGCGTCTGAGCTACCCCTTAAAATAGATGAAATATTGGTGGACATATATTTCTATTTTGAGCACTCATCAAAGCGACTGGCAGTCTTAGAGACATTTCAAGCTGAGGTGAAGAACACCAAGGTGTTGAAGCATGTGGCAACTCGGTGGCTAAGCATCAGGAAGTGTTTGGGGAGAATCCTGGAAAACTGGAATGCACTTGATGACTTTTTCAAACAGGAGACGTCAAAGACAACCTCATCCAGTGCCAAGTGCAGACAAGAAAGACTGAAAATATTCTTCCAGTCAAGAACCAACAAGCTGTACTGCCTGTTGCTCCACAACGCTCTGCACCCTTTTGACATAACCAACCAGCAGCTGCAGTGTGAAGCCCCGAAGATCCACATCCTGCAGAGGTCTCTTCACGCATTCATGAGGGATCTCCTTGTGAAGTTTGTCAAACCTACCGTCATGGCGGAGAAGATGAGAGAAGAAGGGAAGACGCGACCAAGGACAGGCTGGAGATGGACTTCAAGAAGACGAACAACCACAAGCAAACTGTTTTCCTCAGTACAGAGACTGAGGCCTACCTGACCAAGGTTCGGGAAGAAAAGGTGAAAGAGTTTCACATTCACACAAAGAAATTCTATGTCGCTGCCTACACTTACATCAAGGACAAGCTTCCAATGAAGGCTGAGCTGCTCAAGAATGCAGAAGTTGCTGACGTTGACATTCGCATGGAGGTTGAAGACAAGCAGCTGACGTTCTTTTTGACCAGATTTCCATGCCTTCTACCAGCAGGCTCTTCTGTGGACACGGTGAAGGAAGAGTTCTGCTCGTATCAGTCCCACCACATCATTCCCAGCCTTCAGAAGGAACGGATGGACGCAACCTGGGTTGCTATTGGACAGACAAAAGATGTTGCTGGTGTTGCATTGTTCTCGAACCTTGCCAGAGTGATGCTTGGTATTCTTACAATACCACACAGCAATGCAGGCTGTGAGCGCGTCTTCTCCTGTGTCAGGAAAAACCGAACCGACCTGAGGGCTTCCCTGACGCCAGAGACCATGGACAGTCTGATGGTTGTCAAGTCCAGACCAGGGATGCCTGTCGACAGGGTGTACAGTGCCCAGGAACTGTCAAAGTTTAAATCTGCATGTTACAACTTCAACAAGAAAACGTAACTTTGTTTGCCACGTCATCCACGGAGAATTATCTCAGGGCGGTGCTGCTTAGACATTTAACGTGCGCCACACACAAGACAGAAGTCGCAGTGTCTTGCAGTACTACAGCTGTTCAGTGAAATTAGTAAGTTGTGTACACAAGTTTTTCTCAAAATACACAAGTTTTGTTTTTTAAAGTACTCCAGGTGCATTTTAGGGGTTCCATATGATGTTGCCGTATTTTGTACGCATGATTGTCTTGAATACAATCAGTAGGCCTGGTCAGTGAGAAAAAAATATTAGAAAAATTCCAAGACTACTTTTCTTCACAAGCACATCCCGAAGCCGATCCAGTATTTTGACCCATGATTACAGTTTTTGTCAGTAAACAAGGAAAGAAGCATATGTTTTAAATGTATTGGTAAACTTTATTAACGGTGACGCATGTTTGAATCATGGATGTTCAAATGTTGTGTGGAGTACACTCATTTTTCTGAAAATACACTCAGTTTGTTTGAGAATACTCCAAGTGCAAAAACGGGGTTCCCAGGTCTGCATGTTATTTGGTAGGAATGATGTGTTTTGTTGTTCAACGAGTTAGCTTGTGGTATTTGAAATTGTTGATTTGTTTACGTATGCTTACGGCGTGCATTCTGTGGTTTGCAGGATGGTGGAGCGTGCGACGGGGTTCTTTTTAGTTAGGTCTTTTCTTTCTAGAGGGGTCTAGTTAGATTCAGGTCTTTTCTTTCTAGAGGGGTCTAGTTAGATTCAGGTCTTTTCTTTCTAGAGGGGTGTAGTTAGATTCAGGTCTTTTTCTTTTTAGTGGGGCGTAGATTTGTTTTTATTTAGTTCTTTTTGGCTCACGAAGTGTAGCCTGTGCGATGCTAACTTTTGTCTGTCTGTGCGTGCGTGCGTGCGTGCGTGCGTATGTATGTATGTATGTATGTATGTATGTATGTATGTCTGTGGTAGAAACTTTAACATTTGAAGACGTCATATTACATTGACGTCACATTATGACGTACGAGGGTTAGACGTCACGCGATGGAATTACTGAAAGTCTCGGTGATTGTTATTTTGAGCGGGCCGAGACTATTTGGCAGTCGTGTCCATGTAAGTAGGCTACATGCAGACAGACAGATCTAGATCTAGTGTCTCGCTTTCTTGCACAGTTTCACCTATGCTCTTTCTGTGTGTGTGTGTGTGTGTGCGTGCGTGTGTGTGTGTGTGTGTGTGTGTGTGCGTGTGTGTGTGTGTGTGTGTGTGTGTGTACTGTGTGTGTGTGTGTGACGGAGTGATTGAGTTTGTGTTACTGTTTGTCGATTTCTTACGTGAGCCTTGAAGGCTTCGCCTCTTTTTTAGCTGGGTTTAGTAGACGGGTTTTCGTAGATGGGTTTCTAGCTAGGTTTTTGTAGACTAGATTTTGTTAGAGGGGAGCAGTTAGTTTTAGTAGAGAGATTTTGGTCAGGTTTTGTTAGAGTTTTTGTAGATTTGGTTTTTTTTGAAGAATTGTTTTTAGGTTGTTTTTTTAGATTTCGTTTGTTTTAGATTAGAGTTTTATTGTGGTTTTTTGGATTAAAGTTGAGAGTGAGAATTTAGAGTAGAGTGTAGTTTGGGGAAGGGATTTGGTGTGTTTTTAAAGGGTAGCTTTAGAGGGCGAATTTAGAATGTAGTTTTAGAGTGAAGAGTTGAGAGCGTTGTTTTTTTGTGTGAGTTGTTTAGTCCTATAGTAATACATTGAAAGTTTTGTATTTGAAAGTAAACCCCCGTTATCCCACACATTCCCCATTTCATCGTATGGAATAAAAGAACCTGGTTAATATAACTTGTGTCGTTTGCTTGAGTGTTTGAGCTCGGTAAGAAAGAGGAAAGTAAATTGGCACTCGGTTACACAGACATGATGTGTTGTTTTCATGCCGGATCTAATTTCAATAATTTCTACATGAAGACAATTAGTCTTCATAGTGATGGAACCTGCTTAACATTAATAGTCTGCAGGTGTGGTTCACGCGTGTTGTTGTATTTTTCCTTAACAAGATCTCTGCACCTATACTTGTACTTCGAAACCCCCCCCCCCTGCCCCCCCCCCCATCCCTGCCCCCCCTCCGGCCTTGTTCATGATGTTACCTTGTCTTATACTTGCTTTGCTGGTCATATTTACATTACTTAGTCTTCTGCTGTGTAAGCTTAGTGTTTTGTGCTCCTCGGACTTTAGATTCTTTCTGTGGTTCGTGTGTATCATTATAGACTTTTTCTTGGTGTAAGTAAACCAAATAGATTGTTCTCAGCCTCTGTTCATTTTCTTCCATATTTTCCAGCATGTTGAAAAACTCCCAGATTCTGAGAGCACACACACACACACACACACACACACACACACACACACACACACACACACACACACACACACACACACACTTAAACACACGCAAACAAATAAACAAACAAACAAATAAACAATTAAACAAACAATTAAGTAGATGTGCAACGCCAAGGCACTGCATACCCCAAGCGAAGGAGCCATCATTGAGAGAGAGAGAGAGAGAGAGAGAGAGAGAGAGAGAGAGAGAGAGAGAGAGAGAGAGAGAGAGAGAGAGGTTCCACACCTAGAAATCTTGTCAGTTGTTGTGGTTGTTGTTGTGGCTGTTGTGTTTGTTGTTGTTGTTTTGATGACAATACTGTCCTTTTTTGTGTGTAATGTTCTTGTTGTTGTTTTGTTGTTATTGTTTCATACTTGTTTACTCTCTCTCTCTCTCTCTCTCTCTCTCTCTCTCTCTCTCTCTCTCTCTCTCTCTCTCTCGCTCTGTTTATAATGATATCTTTCCTCGGAAAATGCAGTGCTTTGGATGGTATTATGTTTGGCAGAGAGAGAGAGAGAGAGAGAGAGAGAGAGAGAGAGAGAGAGAGAGAGAGAGAGAGAGAGAGAGAGAGCGATTACAAGCAAATGACGAAGTCTCGTCCAACATCTCGTGCTACGAGATATGATGTACACCTAGATTACCTGATTACAAGTAAATAACGAAGTCTCGTCCAACATCTCGTGCTACCAGATTTCATGTACACCAAGATTACCTGATTACAAGCAAATGACGAAGTCTCGTCCAACATCTCGTGCTACGAGATTTGATGTACACCTAGATTACCTGATTACAAGTAAATAACGAAGTCTCGTCCAACATCTCGATATCTTCAGTAAGGGACAACGGACCTTTTCACAAATGTTCATAAAAATCGGTTGAGAAATGGAAAATAACGGTTTTTAATGGATTTTTGTTGTTGGTGGTTGTGGTGGTGGTGTCGTTGTTGTTGTTGTTGTTGTTAGTGGTGGTGGTGGTGGTGTTGTTGTTTTTTTGTTGTTGGTGGTGGAGGTGTTGTTGTTGTTGTTGTTGTTGTCGTCGTCGTCCATCATATCAACCAACTCACCAGGATTGCAAGTAATTCACGGTGTCTCTTACAACATCTCGGTGTTGGTGGTTGTGGTTGTGGTGTCGTTGTAGTTGTTGTTGTTGTTGTTGTTAGTGGTGGAGGTGGTGGTGTTGTTTTTTTGTTGTTGTTGGTGGTGGAGGTGCTGTTGTTGTTGTTGTTGTTGTCGTTGTCGTCGTCCATCATATCAACCAACTCACCAGGATTGCAAGTAATTCACGGTGTCTCTTACAACATCTCGTGCTACCAGATTTGATGTACACAAAGACTTTAGCTTGGAAATGGAATCCTCAAGTTTGACGTCATGGAAGATGTCATAACATTTTGAATTCAGCTCCTTGTGTTGAAGAGAATGATGTCATGAGTTTGACGTCATGAGTTTTGATTGTCTTCTTGACCTGGGTTTGACCTCCTTCTTTGTTATGACTTAGAAATTGGAAGCGCTTGTAACTGCCGTTGTCGATGTCGGATCAAAACGATTTATGTCTTAAAACCTTCCTGGGATCAATAACATTGCCTGTGCCAATTTGTGTTGTAGTCGAGTCAAAACTGTGAAAGTTTTAGGGGTTCTAACACACACACACACATCATTTGGTTGAAATCAACTCTAGTGTGGGACCAACCTAGCTTCGCTTGCTTCGCTCGCTTCGCTTGGATTAAACAAATTTAAGCTGGCAGAAAGAATACACGGAAACAAACAAATAAGTGTAACACAAAGCAAAACATCATGAACTTATTATGAGCTAGGAGATTTTTGAATCTATCAACAGAAACAAACAAACAAACAAAATCAACGGACGAACACAAAACGTTTTCTCAAAGACAAGCATAGGTGTGTGTGAAGTTGGTTCAAATTCTACTGTATGAGCAAAAAATATATAGGGCTCGTCCGGGAATTGAACCCCGGCCGGACCTCTCGCACCCGAAGGGAGAATCATACACCTAGACCAACGAGCCGACAAGAAGAGACGGATTTGATTTTGATTATATGAGCATTGGTCAGCGAGGGACATGTTTTGATACTATACATTTTGTCGACAATCATTTGCTAATGAAATAGCGAAATTGGTGCTCCGATAACACTCTGATCAAAATCTGACACTGCAGATTTCACTGACATATTAATTAATATATACTGTTCAAAAAAAGAAACGCATAGTTGCTACTTGCCAAATTTGTTTTATTTTTCGAAAAAATTAACAGAAAATCCAATATTTAGATTATTTGTTTGAAATTTGGTATGGACACAGTTGAATGCACACACAGTTCATTTGCATCTTCAAATCAATCAGTCAATCAATACGATTGGGTGCCGAGGCTGTCAAGTCAGTAGGGGGTGTGACTGCCTTGAGCAGCAACAACTGCCCGGCACCTTCTGGGCATGGACTGGATCAGATGCCGGATATCTTGCTGTGGGATGGTGTCCCACTCCTCCTGAAGTGCCTGCAATAGATCGCGGTGATTTGCCGGCGCTTCTTCTCGCCTGCGCACACGTCTGTCCAATTCATCCCAGAGGTGTTCTATCGGGTTCATGTCTGGCGACATGGATGGCCAGGGAAGCACCTGGACATGGTGGTCGGTGAGGAACTGGGTGGTGAGTCGTGCTGTGTGCGGGCGAGCGTTGTCCTGCTGGAATATGGCATCCTGGTCAGCCAGAAGAGGAAGGGCGTGTGGGCGCAGAATTTCCTCCACGTATCGCTGGGCAGTTATGCGCCCTTGGACGTGCACCAGGGTGCTCCTTCCAGCGGTATTGATCGCCCCCCACACCATGACGCCTCCACCACCATGAACGGGTGCCTCATCCACACAGTTGGGCGCGTAACGTTCGTTTACTCTCCGGAAGACCCTCCTCCGACCATCATGTCGCTGGAGCAGGAAGTAGGACTCGTCGCTGAACCACACGTGTCTCCAGTGATTCCGGACGGTCCAGCGAAGGTGCTGGTTGCCCCACTGCACTCGGTTCTGGCGATGGCGGCGGGTGAGGACAGCTCCTCTGTGAGGTCTGCGAGCTCTCAAACCAGCTTCATGCAGGCGGTTCCGCACGGTCTGGTCCGATAATCGGTGTGGCCCGGCAGGAAACGATTCCGGAGGTGGCGGAGCCGTATGAAGCGGTCGTGAGCAGCAGTTGTCGCCCTTGGTCTTCCCGCTCGTGGCAAGTCAGCAACGGAGCCAGTGGCTTGAAACCTGACCCACAGTCTACTGATGGTGCTCTGGGACACGTGGAAGTGCCTGGCGATTGCACTTTGACTTTGGCCTGCTTGTAAACGACCCAATACAATTTGGCGGTCTTCTCTGCTCAATCGGGCCATCTTTCGTCGCTGAATTGTCGTCTGATTTCTTTGTGGCGAACAATCCGCTTTTATGGGTTTTGGAAGACATGGTGAGAGCTCAATATTCCCCGAGTTTCACGAGATTACACTGAAGCATGACGAGTGGTCATGCCAAATGAGCAATTTTGACATTGTAGCCACTGATAACGCATGCGTCACGTGCAGAGCTCACTTGTGGCAATGGACGAAAGGTCGACGACCAGATAAACATTTTCTGCAGTTTGGTGGATATCCTTGTAGCCATATAACTAAATTAACCAAATATTACAAGCTATGCGTTTCTTTTTTTGAACAGTATATAAAGACAAACGCACGCACACACACACACACACACACACACTAACACACTAACACACTGACAGTAAACAGCGGGGGAAAAAAAAAGAGGGCTCGTCCGGGATTTGAACCCGGGACCTCTCGCACCCAAAGCGAGAATCATACCCCTAGACCAACGAGCCGATAGTACCTTGAGGAAAATAATTATAGACACTTAAATGGAAAGGTGTGCATTCGTTTGCGTGATGGCTCGCGCTCTCAATGATTTCGCATTCTGAGCAAAACTTAAAACTTCGCCGAAGTAACTTGAGCTAAATTAATTTTGTGAATAATACGTAATCGTGACATCGATATGAGACACAATTTCAATCAAAAACGAGGACGTCAAAGCATGTTAAAACGAAAAAAATAGGGCTCGTCCGGGATTTGAACCCGGGACCTCTCGCACCCTAAGCGAGAATCATACCCCTAGACCAACGAGCCGATGAATTCACAGAAACAAATATGTAAATTTAAATGTTAGCGTTCATTGAAGTGTGCTCAGAAGCTTGTTCTAGGGCCATGAGCCCTAGTACTACGCTGGCGTTGGCTCACATGTATGTATAGCTGAAAGCTTATGGGTGTCGGCAGGTGTTTGCGCATGCGCTTATGTCGTCATCAGTTTGTGTACACAGTTTTTATGGGGGCGAGGACGCCCCCATTCTATACGGTTAGTTTCGAGGTTGACCATGGCCAGCGCCATTTTGTTGTGAAATACGTCATCAGTTTGTGTACACAGGAAGTTGTGACATCCGTCACCCTATGGGAGGGGTGAAGGCAACATTGTTGTTCATCTGTAGAAAGTTGTGAAATCCGTCACCCTATGGGAGGTGTGACGGCAAAATTGTTCGACAAAAACATCATAGGTCGTATTGTGCAGGGTCAACTGCAACAAACTCAAACCGAGCCATTCATATCAAGCTGTATTTGAGTGACTTATATACCGACATTTTTATTTCTTATTTTCAGCACAGGTGTAGGAAAAATCATGAACCAAAATGTTATTTATTTTCTAATTTAACATTTTTTTTACAAATGTGACCATGGTCTTTTAAACATACAGTGACATTAAACATTGTTATGTTAAAAAAAAGAAAAAAGAAAAAAAGCTTTTGTGCACAAATCAGAAAATACATTGTACATTTTACCTACAGGCCAAACTGTGTCTGTTGGCGGCAAAGAACCCAGCAAGTTGCTATTTTTAGATCAGTGGCACGTACATTTGGATGTGTCCACTGATAGTAGGTTTGGTTGTGATCAATCAGAATGATGTGGGAATAAAAATGTATGACAGTTTGGTATGATGACATGTAATTCACATATGCTGAAATGTAATATTATACATGATATAATACTATTATGGCTGTTGCCATGACCATGAACCCCAAGAAAGGTTTAATGTTATGTAAAATCAAAATACCAAAATCAAGCACCTACTAATCTGGTCTACGGTGCGGGAAGATTGAGGCCTTCGTGAAATGTTCAACGTTGGCCAATAATAATTTTAACAATGTACGTACGTTGTGTCGTTTTTTATTATGTTTTATTTTGTTGATCAATTGATAAATATGTCTTCCCAACATATTACAAATCAAACAGAAATAAAGTCTTAGAGAACTACAATAATTATTGTTGCCGTCAAAACCTTGCAAGGCCTCAACAGAGATATGTATAGACTGGATCGCCAACTTCGCCGCGCCGCGCTCATTGGCTCAGTATTGAACTTGCGTCAAGGCCGATGCGCGTAGATTCCCAGAATGTTTACTTTCGGTTAGATTCTTCGACAGCATTCGCAGAGGTGACTGCCGTTACAGAGGTGAGTAAAACTGACCATCGAAAGGAAAATAAGATTCATATTGGTAATACTAATAACATACTTGAACAAGCATGTATCTACCAAAACTGTATGGGAGCACATAGTTGGAAAGGCGTGGTGAAGCGATCAAATCGAATTGTCCGTCTCAGTCAGTGCACCAGACAGTCACCACGATTGAACGTCACTGTCTGTATTTTGTATGTAAGCAGAGCTTCCAAACTAGTTAAATCCTGATGTAGTTTACAAAAACAAAACAAAATCTCATTCCTGTTCCATTGTTCTTGTAGTTGTGATATATTCTAGTGAAACTGAAAGTAAGTGTTATAAAAGCAGAAAAGCCGGACTGAATCAGGTAATTGGGTTGGGAAAGTTTTGCTAAGAAATCCTGTTATTTCCCTGGGTTAATAAGCATCTCTTTGTCCAACTATTTACACAATTTATTTGACTAGTTTGTGGTTTCAATTGAAATTATTGTTGTATTTATTTCTAGACTACAAGAACTTGCAGTTGCTGATACATTCATTCATCATTGATTGCATTTCATTGTCACAGCACAAAACACTGAATGACACATACTGATTGACGAGCATGGCAATAGCCTTCTCGTTTTACAGTATAGGTACTGATAGTTACATGCAAGTTTGAATATCACTTTGAACACTGCCACATTCAGTTCTTCTCATCATTGAATAATTTTGTTTCAGGAAGCAAGCACCACTTTTGTTGTTGATGAAAACCCAATACAGTCAGAAGTGTGTCAAGCTCAAAGTACTATTTCACAAAAGGTGAGAAGTTATTCGTTACATTTGCAACATTTATTGTTAAAAATTATTAAACATAAAGGCAGAATTTGTTTGTCTTGTGATTGTGATGCCTACAACTACACCCGCTGGTGATTTCTCAGTCAAGTTACTGCAGATTTGTGTATATTTCAGTCTCATGTGGTATTTGCCATATTTTTGTGTGAACATGTGTATTTTTCAAGACTTAGATTCTGTGATAACATAAAATACCATAACACATTTTGACACCAGTGCATCATATAATATTTTTGGATAATTCTCATTACGCATGATTTTTTATTGTGTCATTGTGTGTACATTTACACGTGTTTTAAATGTCAACAGGTGACAGTTCCACTTCTGGAAGAGGTGTGCAGTGAGATTGCAGAAAATGAATGCCTGTCAGCTGATCTGTGAAGCCATGTTAAAACCTTGGACTGTAAGTGTTTAGGGAAACACTGTATGAATGAATACAATTTTGTTGGAGTAGTGTTTTCACTTTTGCTTATAATGTAAAACAATTTCAAGTTTAAATTTCAAGTTATTCAGTTACGCTGAGAATAAGCTGTCATATATACATGACAAGTAAGCAGTGCTCCCTGTATGGCATACGTGTAATTATTGTTGATCATTCGCGTACACATTCCAGACTTGTCAATGTGCAAGTGTTCTTTTTGGATACAATTGTGTGTGTGTTTGCCTTTCTTTTAAAGTTATACGAGGCAGGGAATTATCCCAAGATATGGACTAATAAAAATCTATTATTGTATATATATATATATATATATACAGTGGACCACCCCCCCCCCCCCCCAATTTGATAATCCCTCCCTTTTAAGACCTTATTTTGTCAGTTTGTCTGTGCATAACTTCTGTAAATTTTCCTTCATTTTAAGACTGCCTCCTTTTGAAGACCCGCTTTCTCAGATTGTTTGAGGTAATACAAAGGTGGTTCTATTGTATGTGTTCAAGTGTAAGACTTTGTGGTCTGTTTGACAGGTGCTGTTCTTCGGGACAAACTTCAGGTGTTTGAGTCATGCCTTGGTCTACAAGGGAAGTTCCGGAACGCAGCCAAGGAAAAGGCTCACTCAAAGTATTTTGCATTGTACTACGCAAGCCATGCAAGCATTACAGAGGTCACCAAGTCGACTCATGCATCAGCTTCCATTTGCCTCAGGATGTTTGAAAGGCTGGTCGAAGCAACCTATGGGTGCAAACAGGAAGACAACGCGAATGACCGACCGGTGCCAGTGTGTGAGGAGGAGAAGGATGTGATCAGGTATGTTGCTGGGAGTGTGGTGAAGAAACTAAAAAAGAAAGTTTGGGGCCTCAAGAAAGGTGCATACAGATACGAGAAACTGCGCTGTTTAGAAGCACTGAGGTTCAGTGAGCTGTCAGAAAGTGATTGTGGTTCTTCAACTGACATGACAACGGTGCTTAACCGAGGAGGACTGACATTTGTCAAAGACAACATTGTGCAAATGTTCCTTGACATGGAGGACATTTTTCGTCGGACTGTGGGTGTCGCTTGCTCTGCCAAAATGAAAGCTGATGACAAGGACTTTCTGCAACAGTGCCAAACCAATGATACAGTGCCTGTGCTTTTTTATGACACAGTTTATGCATTTGACATTTCTTTGAAAGTGCAAGAAGATGTTTTCGAAAATGCTGTCCTGCTTTTTTTTTTAAATCCGAGTCCACCACAAGCTGAGGACAATGTCAATGATGGACAAAGTGCAGCGCGGGTGGAAAGAGTAGAGCATGAAGAACAGCGGGTTGCGTACCAGTGACACTAACATTAACAAGGTGTGAGACGGGCAAAGTTAGCTACATATGCAGTTGATCATATCATTAGTGCCAGTCCACGGATGCTCCCCCCTTGTTTGTGTGTATGTATGTGTGCAGGTTTGCATTTCAGTCTGCATGAGGTGAGCGATAGTGATTTTTAACTGTTGGTGCTCAGTGATTTACAAGCATGTTTTCTGTTGCTATGTAAATTCTCCTGTCTTATGTAGAACACAGACACTTTGTATTACATTTTCTTTTTACAATAATCTCTCTTGGTGCTGGGTACAAATATTTTAAAAGTTTTCAGGTTCATGTTATTCTCTAGTTTCACTTTTTGTTTTACGCTCGACACGTGTTTGAATCTGTATCTGTCTGCAACTGTGAGTAAGTACACCTGAATCCAACATACTAAAGAGAAATAGAGAGCTTCAGTATTTAGTCTGTACTTTAAAAAAAATTGTTATTGCTTGCATTTTTCTTCCGTTGTATTTTTTATGTCTTGAAAATAATAAAAATTGCTTTGAAAATGTATTGTGTACCGCAGTCAGAAGTAATTTGCAGGCAGGATCAGGACATTTCCCATGGATGAATGCGTTCATATCATTGATTAAATTTGCGCATATTGCGCAAGTGAAACTTTACAACGAAGGGGTTATTTTTTCAGTCATTTGAATTTAACAAATATTTTGATAGCTGTTGTGCATGAACTTTAGTTCGTCCACGACCATTTTACAAAGTTTCGAGTCTATAGGTAAAATGGTCGGACATTTACCTTTTCTCCAAAACTGAGGTGTTATCAAATTACACCTCCGAAATTGTCAATGGCGCGGAAGCTTTCCTGAATAGGCATGGCCTTGAACCCAGCTCTAACTGCTTTCTTCAGGTCACCAATGATCTAGGGGATGAGGCGTGTGTTTGTGCATACTCTAAAAATACGACTATGGCTGCACCATTGGAACCCCTTTCATGACCGTGCCTAAACATGGCAAAATACGGTATAAAGGAGTTAGTTTGATTTTACGTTGGAACGTTCTTTTATGCGGAGTTCCATTCTACGTTTTCAAAGTCGCACACACAACTAATCCCCCCTCCCCCTCCCCCCCCCCCCCCCATGTTCTACAAAATGTTTTGGCCCTGTTGATCTCTGATCAACCCTTTTTTCTTGTTATGATTTAATCAGTGGACATGCATATCTATAGCCGTACTGTATGTGATGTACGCCTGGGAACAGAGTCGACATGTGCTAATCAATTTTACTTTTCCAAAAGGGATAGGTGAAAGGTTTAACTTATAATAGCGAAAATGATATTCCACACACGAGATAAGCAAACAAGCAAACAAACAAACGAACAAACAAACAAACAAAAGCAAACTTTAAGACTTCCCCTTTTTGAGACCCCCCAAAATCAGCCCCCATAACACCTGTATTCTACATATGTAAATCGAATTGAACTTGGATACCTCTTGTTTTTAAACTCGAATTTTCATGTTTGAGGGGTCTTCAAAGGGGGGGGGGGGGGAGGATGGTGTGCATTGTATTCACAAGATAAATAATTGTTGTCGCAGCAAACACAATCGCTACCCGACATATTCGATAAGTGTCTATCGAATAATCTACCCCATGAACAAGTGCATTTAAAATTCAGTAAACGCCTTCTTGGCGTCCACAGTAAAGCAATGAACTTGCCAACGCTAGCAGAGCTCGGGCAACTCC
This sequence comes from Littorina saxatilis, assembly GCF_037325665.1. Lineage (NCBI taxonomy): Eukaryota > Metazoa > Mollusca > Gastropoda > Littorinimorpha > Littorinidae > Littorina > Littorina saxatilis. The sequence continues at coordinate 9,550,506 of NC_090246.1, read as the reverse complement.
CTGTGGATATAAAACTAATTGAACAAACAATAAACTTCTGGACCCACATCGTTGAGTCAGAAGAAAATTCATATTTACGACAGGCTTACGCTGACATGATCGACAGACCACAAGACAGCTCACCGCAATGGATACATTTCATTCGAGCAATCATAGGTAACCTCGGACTGGACCATACCTGGATACTTCAGTCAGCAGTCCAAAAGAATGCGCTGATGAAAATTCTACGACGAGGACTAGAATACGAATACGTACGATTTTGGCAAGGAAAGAAGACTGAGGGCTCAAAACTGCAATACTACAACACAATTACTGACGGCGATTACGACTGTGAAGCATACTTGACATGTGTAACCAACCCCAAACACAGAAAAGCACTGTGTAGATTGCGTATTAGCGCTCACGATTTAAAAATCGAAAGGGGGAGATACACAAACACACCCAGAGAGGATAGAAAGTGCACCGTGTGTGGCGTAATTGAAGACGAGCTCCATTTCCTGGATAGTTGTACAAGATTTCATGATCTACGCTTGCAGCTTATGGAACATGCACGTGTTAATGCTCGAAATCCGAGTCAGCTGATGACGATGCAAGACGTACCGATACAGCAACAACTTGCTGAATTTGTATACAACTGCATGATTATACGCAATAATGACATAACTACAGATACATAACAATGTTGTAATCACTGCTCCATGGACGATATTTCTTCTTGTCTTTACAAATATCCACTTCGTGTCTGATAAACCCTTTACTGTGTTTTTATGACAATTAAATGAGTTCTGAGTTCTGAGTTCAATGCTGAAAGAACATCTGGCGCCTGTGTTTTTACTCTTGGCAAAGTGTGTTAAGGTCAAGGTGAGAGCAACGAAACGTGTGCTCAGTGTGTGTAGTGTGGAACTTGGGTCAAATGTGTGCACAGATAAACCAGCGGGCATTAAAAAAAATGTTGTTCTCATCAGTGTGTTAGGAAACGCTGCCGTTGCTGAGCTTTGGTTCAGTTTTGTGTGTTGCATGTAGTTGACTTATTTGTACTTTGTGGGAAAGTACCGATATTATATTTTGTAAACACAATATTTATGCTTGGACGAGAATGCAGGTGAACTTTCTAGTCCTGTCAAAACAAGTTGTTTACCATGCTGTTTTAGTCGTGAGTTCGTGGCGTTCGTTCGGATTAAGTGCGTCGGCGCTTTTGATGTACGTCATAGAGAATGTCGCTAGTTTAGTCCATGCACGGCTCGTATAATGTAGTTGTATCATGTTCGGTCTGGAATATTCTCGAGATTGAGTATTTACTATATATGCCAGCGCGATTTGTATGTAAAAAAAGCTTCTATTTGAGTTCTGCTAGATGTGCAGTTGTATGTATGTAATGCTAAATAAATCCTCGAACTCAATTTGACGAGTTGTTTTCTGTTGCTGCGAAGACGGGCGACGTAGAATAAAAGAACACAACTATACGGCGTTTGAGAACTTGTGGCAATCTCAAGTGTCGTGTAACACAGTGTAGTATAGATTTACAGCACACAATTCTGATGAAAACACATAATTATGGCGCCTGTGTTTTTGGTGCGGCAGCAAGGAACTGTTGTTCAGTGTCTCAAATAGAGTGTGTGCAGTGTGGATGTGACCAAACACGTTCTATCGCTGAATTCAATAGTTACGACACGAGAATGGTGTACATCGCCCAGTGTGTGACAGTAATACCGAGATACATAGCGCTGAACAAAACCTCCCTCGCGGCGTTTTGGTTTCTGTTGACGTTTACACCGACAGTAACAACAGGCGCCCGTCCAAATGAATGTGATGTCATACCGACGCGTGACATTACAGCTGCACAAACTATATGGAATTATATGCTGTTGAACCACACACTTCGAAAGGTGAGATATGCTATAGCTGTTGTGGTAGTAGTAGTGGTACAGCCGAACCTATCTATAACGACCACCCAAGGGACAGAACGAAAGTGGCCGTTATGGTAGTATAGTAGTAGTAGTAGTAGTAGTAGCAGTAGTAGGAGTAGCAGCAGCAGCAGTAGCAGCAGCAGTAGCAGTAGTAACAGTAGCAGCAGTAGTAGCAGTAGTAGTAGTTGTAGTAGTAGTAGTAATAGTAGTAGTAGCAGCAGCAGCAGTAGTAGTTGTAGTAGTACAGTCTAACCTGTCTATAACGGCCACTCAAGGGACAGAACGAAAGTGGCCGTTATGGTAGTATAGTAGTAGTAGTAGTAGTAGCAGCAGCAGTTGTAGTAGTAGGCCTACTGATAGTAGTTGTAGTACAGTCTAACCTGTCTACTCAAAGTGGTCGTTATGGACAGGTGGTCGCTATGAAAAGATTATGAAAGTATTGCAAAAATAATCGTCGGGATTCTTTGGGGTGGTCGCGATGGGCAGTTGGTCATTATTGAGAGGCGGTCGCCATGGCAGGTTCGACCGTAGTAGTAGTGAGCAGCACTGGAAGAAGTAGCAGCAGTAGTAGCAGTAGCAGTAACGGTTGAGAGGATGATGATGATGATGATGATGATGATGATGATGATGATGATGATGACACAGTGGCACAGCTCGATCCTATATATTGTCAAATCAACGAATATTAATCAGAATAAGACATTATAGTATCGATCTGTAAATTGCGCTGACAATTGAAACCTGAAAGTTATCATCGTTGGCAGCAATAATTTTTATGTTTGAAACCACAGCCTGCGAATTTTCCGTTCCAGTGTGACGTCATTATGGCAATGGGCAGTTATGACGTTAGGGTAGCCAGACGAGCAGCAGACTTGTGGCTTGACGGGCATGGACACTGGCTGGTTATGTCCGGCAAAACAGGGAACCTGACCAAACGTAAGGATGAGTTTGAATTGTTTTTTTGTTTTTATATATATATATATACCGAAAAAAGTAAAAATAGTCTGGGGATATCATACCCAGAATATCTCATGTTAAGTATTAGTTATCGTTAGATTTGACTGTGATATAAACATTTATCAGTCTGAATGTCGAGAAAGCTGAAATCATATCAGATCGAGGCGTAAGCCGAGATCTGATATGATTCAGCCTTTCGAGACATTCAGACTGATAAATGTTGATATCACAGTCAAATCTAACGATAACGATTTTATCGCATTCGATTTCGGAACAGTAGGAATCATAAACCTACCTAAGAAGTCAGACAAACGCAAGGGAGGCTACTGCCTTGTATTTAATGTTGGAAATGTTGGGTTGTCTTTTCCTGCTTTCCGACGTAACTTTGCTGGCACTCTTACTTTTATTTTTCAGTAACTGGTTCTTTTTCTCAGACAAAATAAGGCATTTATAATGAAAAAAGAACAAAAATATACGGTCGAAACAGATCACCAACAAAGGCTAACAAGTTCAGTGGAGTTGCCAGTTCGAAGGAACAGCGAAGAATGTCCCACTGAGTTACTTCCTCAGTCGTACTCTTTTTGACTGTTCGATTTGGCAATTCTGAACGATGGCAGGAACTGAAGTGAACCAGGCAGTATCAGCGAAGTCCTCTGGCTCATTTTCTGTGCCCAAGAAAGCTTCCAGGTATTTGTCGGTATCTGCGGACTGCATTATAATGTTGTCAAAGCTCCGTCTCGCTTACGACGCATCCAAAATGGCGTCCTCCGACTGCGATGTGACTGTGAAAGATGCTGAAAGTTGTTCGGTTGATGTTGTATGGCTACGACTAAGAAAGGTGGGCAATGGATCATGCAGGTGCGAACTGTTTAAATCGGCTGCTCATTTCCTGCCTTTTTGTGAGTGATGTGCGCTGAAACACTGCAAGAGATCTCACAGTTTTCTAAGTACTGCCACTGCTGGTACTTTCAAGGTCAGCTTTGTTTATGGCTGTTCCAACTACCTCAGTCGGTAAGATTGTAACATTCTTTTCTACTACTTCTCTGTTAATGCTGGGTGGGAACAGTTTGATTTTATTCATTGCACAGCTTAATCTTTCTGATTCAATTACTTTTCTTTTATAAATTTGTGATTTAAAAAAAAGGGAGACATTTGTTTCCTTCAGGTGAGATTTTATTCTTCAAAATTAAAATTGATAAACTACTTCCTGCGCGATATCAAATTCGCTGGGAACTTCCTGCGCGATGTCAATTGATATACAGTTCCTAGTTGACCAATGACAACAGCATGTTTTGTCATGTGATCAGTAAAAATGCGATAATTTCATACAAATCGATCCAGTACTTTTCTTGGAAACGCTCTACACACACACACACACACACACACACACACACACACACACACACACACACACACACACAAACACACATACACACACACACACACACACACATACACACACACACACACGCACACACATACATACATACATACATACATACATACATACATACATACATACATACATGCATACACACATACATACATACATACATACATACATACATACATACATACACACATATACACCACGACCACCATAACTTGACTAAATGTAAAAAGAAGAAAAAAGAAAACAAGTCAAAACATTTAGTCAACCTGTCTTGTTGAGTTTGTTTAGTTTTGATTTTTGTCTCGAGACCACATGGGATCATGCCAGACCGATTCAGCATCCATCTTATTACAGGTTGTAACTATTTTTGTCTGGCCTCTTTTTTAAAGGCTGACATATTCGTAGCGTTCATTAATTAATTCATATTGTTTACATGTGCCAATAATGTTACAAAACTGTACCTAAGGGGATATAATAACAATTGGCTGTAGCTTTCGAACACAGAAAAAAATATGTCAGTATTGCAAAGTGGTGTTGATAGTGTCGAATGTAAACAGAACAGTCTCAAACGCCATCTTTGGTTTACGAAACGTCACGAAGTGACGTCAACGGTCTAAAAATAGCCCAAGTCCTGGAGAACTGTTGCTAAACAATGCAATAAAGAATTAATTATTTCTCGTAATTGGTAGGGACTTGAAACCTAAAACTTTGCAGGAAGCTTAATTTATACATCCCCGCAACGATGGAAAAAGCCCTGGAAGTAATTAAACTAATTAAATAGGACTATGTCAGCCTTTAAAAACTGTCCGCATTGAAGGCGTATCAAAATACAGGGTAGAAGGGGGAAATATCCTGTGTTTTACCAAGGGATGGGTATGGAGGCAGTTTGCACGCGAATTCCTTCCCTTCAATATTTTATTTTCACTTTCCCTGATTTGTATAACCATGCTTGCTAGCTTGCTTGCTTCATTAATGGATTGACTGAAGCATGGGCAGATGGGTTGAATGTTAGATTGTTGATTAGTTATCAGTTATATTGATTAATTGCATGGGTGACTCATTGATTGACAGATTGGAGTATGAATGGATGGGTAGATATGCGGGATGTTGGATTTAGTGATTGGCTTTTGATTGGGCCTAAAACAAAAATAGGTGTGGTTACGGTAACCCGACCTACCCTATTTTTAGGGGCCGACCCTATAACTTTTTATTACATTTGTCAGAGAAAAAAAGAAAACGCGTGCAGAAAACGCAATGAAAGCGAAAGCGCCCGAGTCGCACACTTATTTCCCTGTCAAGTAGGTTTAATTTGTACACATTAGAAAAAAAGTTTAAAAAAAAAAAGTGATTGCCTACCTTCCTACCCTATTTTTTGGGGCTATGTTACCGTAACCACACCTATTTTTTTTTGTTGGCCTTGGTTGATTTATTTATTGTGTAATTGATTGAGCGAATGATTAAGTGGTTGGTTAATTAATTAATTAAGTAGTTCATTTTTTTAGGGATGCTTTAATCAAGCAGGCACTATCTTTATGGCTGCTGTTGAGAAGTTCTCACTTGAAACTGTTTGTTGGTTAATCCACAGAGTTATGGACCGTTCCGGAAGCAGACGTATTTCGTGACGTAGCCGTAGGACGAGGGGTACCAAGGGAGAGAATTCTGCTGGAAAGGGAGTCAACCAACACAGGGCAGAACGTGAAGAACACCTACACACTTCTCTCCCTTCTTGGAATTCAACCTCGTTCGATTCTCCTGTTGCAAAAACCTTACATGGAGCGACGTGCTTATGCCACCTTCCTTGCACAATGGCCCAGTTCGGAGAGCAATCCTGACGTCATCGTTACGTCACCTGACGTCAGTCTGCTGGACTATCCCAATGACGACATTGGCCCTTTGAATGACGTCATATCGGTGATGCTTGGTGACATGCAAAGGATATTTCTGTACGGGGAGCTGGGGTTTCAAGTCAAACAAGAAATACCCGAAGCAGTCGTGCGTGCTTTTGAGTACTTACAATTCACTGAAAGATACAGTAGACATTTTCAGTGAGGAGAAAGAAATGAACACACTTTCAGTGAGGAGAAAGAAATGAACCCACACACACACACACACACACACACACACACACACACACACACACACACACACACACACACACACACACGCAGGTACGCACACACATACAACCTCCCCACACACACACACACACACACACACACACACACACACACACACACTCACAAAGCACTTGGACTCGTTTTGAAAATTCACCCCATAAACATACAGAATTTGATTGTGCATAACTTGCTTATAAAACCAACAGGAGAGAACCTGTTATAAAAGTTACATGGTTTATGGCAAACAGTGACAGTTTATTTCTGAACCAAAACATTAACTTTAAGGCAGGAAGTCGCTTGTACATTCGGAATGCTTCTTATTTTCTCTGGTGCCAGGAGATTTGTTCCGCGTAACTCTCACTTACTCTGTTACACATATCGTATGCATTTTAAGTGTTTAATTTCATTTACAAATCGAGATGAAAGTATGGCTGTGACGTGGAGTTACATGGGGGGCCTACCTCCCGCCGCTGCTTGTTGGTTGTTGGCTGTAGACGCTGAAAACACACAATAACACATTCCATTATATACTTAGTAAATACGCCGTGCGTACTGTGTACTTTTAACATTGTACGCTAAGTTTTGCTTAGTGCTTGGGTTCTTGGTGTTATGTCTCAGTTAAATGTATGCTTTGTATGCTTGTTGATTTGTGCTAGTTTATTCTATAATGAATTTGTAAAGCGCCTGGAGCCAATTGATGGGACTCGCGCTATAGAAAAGTTATTTATTATTATTATTATTATTACTGTCACTGCTGTGCTCTAGAAATAAATCCTGATAATGTTAAAGTGTGGTGCACGCTAATTCCTAAAGTGACACCCACAAATTAACTGACTTAATCCTTTGACAATCTGAAGTATAAAATCAAAATACCTGATAACACAAAAAACAAAAAAAACATAACATAAAAACTAAAAAAACTAAACAAAAACAATAACTTAATTCTAAGAAAAATGGTTTCCAGGGGAGGTAATCAATGAATTAACAAGCTGCAAGTCCAAAACTGATTTACAGGTGTTGTCGGCCTTGCCACAGTAGTTTATTTTTGGTTTTGCTGAATATAAATTTTTGTCAGCATGCCGTAACATCTTACCAAGGTGCTCTTGGTAAAACCTTAGCGTACCCATAGCAGTTTCACAAGGGCTAGGTGAGATTAGTTTAGTGGCTAGAAGCGCTGACCAACAAGTGTTCAGATATTTTTCTAATTGTCGTTTCTATATAGTAAAATATGTGCTGAAAACGGTCAGCTATCGCACCATCAAGAAATCGGTTCCCTAGTACCCCTTTAAGGCTCTGGAACCACCCCGGGTGGCAATATCGGGTCGCAACAAAGAGTGTTCCCCATAGCCGGAAAGAGCCTCAACCGTGAAAGATAGAAAGAAAGGTATTGAACAAAAAAGACGCACAACACCAATGTGAACCATTTGTGTTATCATACTTATATTAAAATATTGATGACCATGGAATAAATGGGTTATTTTTAGATTTCTGACAAAAAATCGCGAAAAACATGACAAATTGGTTTTTTTAAAGCCTAAACTATGAAAGATTTAAAGACAAGTATTGAACACAAAAGATAGCAATGGATAATGGCAACAACATTTGCTCTCATTGTGGTACAAAATTGTTGATTGTTTTTAATACTTTTTCGTTTTTGTGGATTTCACAAAGCATACCAATTAAACGGCAGTCCAGGTAACTCGTCCGAATTTTTGCGGCTAAGAGCCTCAACATTTGAAGATAGAAAGACTATCATTGAACAAAAACTATGGTAAACACTAATGTTAATAACTTTTGATCTCACACTGATATTGAAATATTGATGACCATGCAATTAATGGGCTATTTTCAGATTTGTGGGTACAAAATCGCCCAAAACATGACAAATTGTCTTTTTTCTAGCCTAAACTATGAAAGATTTAAAGACAAGTATTGAATATAAAAGATTGAACGGGATAATAGGAACAACATGTGCACTTATTGTTGTACAAAATTGTTGATTGTTCTTGAATATTTTCCGTTTTTGTGGATTTCACAAAGCGTACCGATTAATCGGCAACCCGTGTCAATCATCCGAATTATTTCATGCTGCGCCAAAACGATTGAAAATGGATGGAATATTAGTGTTTGAAGACAAAAGGCGCACATTGTCATGTTAAGCATATCTTGTTACACCGTATACACATCAAAATCGTGATAGCTCTTGGTTTGAATGTTACAATGTTTGATTTTGTGCAAGTTACACACATTGATACTGACAAAATGTAATGATATTCCAGGACAATATATCCAGCGCGCTCTTTGGGTCCCCAAAACACTGTACATGGTGAGTCCCATTGTGGTGCCAAAGTAGAAAATAATTATATTCACTTTAGCGATAGTCCGCAGTAGACGACATCAAATGACACAGACTGTAATGATAACTCAAAACTCGTCATCGCTTTCAGCAAACGCGTCAAAGTCAACCTCCTCATCTTCTTCCTCGTCTTCCTCGTCATCCTCTTCTTCACAACCACCATCTGCCAGAAGATCGATCAGCGACACAGGTAGGATGGGCTTGAGGCACCACACGGGTTCCAGGACACCGTCTGCATTTTTCGTCCATCCCTGCCCCTGGTCGTAGGGTTTGGGCCTCTCCAGAATGCCTTCATGAGCACGCTTGTACAGGGCAACGCGGTGGTTTACTCGCTGAATGTGCGGCATCAGAGCAGATTGGCAGGGAGGCATGCGGGCTAGATCGACCTTACACTTGGACGTGAGTTTCTCGTTGTCTCCCACCATCTTGCGGAGTAGCTTTCCACGAACGACATCAACTGATTTCTCACGACTGTAATTGTACATCAGGCACGTAAACTCTTCCAACTGCTTCACCACCCGAAGTTTGACATCCCAGTCTATGTAAAGACCTTGGAGATGGTGAACCTCCTCGCCGATCAGACTGTCCAAAGGTGGGGAGACATCGCGAACTGGAGAAGACCGAAATCAAGAAAAGCGAGGAGGCTGTTCAGAGAGTCATCACTGCTCTCAAGAACTTCACGAACCCGTTTTCCATCTCAGACAAAGACAGGCTCTACTCCTTGGCGTCTGGTGCCCCTGTCCGCATGGACGTCGAACAGGACTTGCTTCAGGCGGAAGCTAAAGGCATGGTCGCCAAAACTGACTTCATCACCCGCCTTCAAAGTGGAGAGCCAGGAAGCTTCTTTGACACTATAAAGAGGCAGAAACTTAAGACAATGGAGGCTTGCAGCAAGAAGGTCACGCTCACATCCCCACAAGGAAAGGCCCTCCAGTACCAGGTGCAAAGCGACATCGCGTTTCTACTTCTCGTCAAGTCACAGCAACTAGACGAACCATTGGACTTGGACAAAGTCATGATGGGTGGTGCTGTACCTCTATCATGCCGCAGCGCTGGGATACAAGAACGCTGTGGTCAGAACCCCGGACACGGACATCTTTGTCATTCTTCTCTACCACGCTGAAGCCATCAAGTTGACTGTATACCTGGATACGGGATCAGGAAAACATCGGCAACTGATCAACCTCTCTGAGCTTGCAGAGTCCCTGGGGCATGACTACTGTGCCACTCTTCTTGGGTTCTATGTGTACAGCGGAGAGGACTGCACCAGTGCATTCAAAGGAAAGGTGAAGGTGGGGCCCTTAAGAAACTGGAGAAAAATCCCAAGTTTCACACGGCATTCAGGCAGCTTGGTGACGACTGGGATGTCAAACTTCGGGTGGTGAAGCAGTTGGAAGAGTTTACGTGCCTGATGTACAATTACAGTCGTGAGAAATCAGTTGATGTCGTTCGTGGAAAGCTACTCCGCAAGATGGTGGGAGACAACGAGAAACTCACGTCCAAGTGTAAGGTCGATCTAGCCCGCATGCCTCCCTGCCAATCTGCTCTGATGCCGCACATTCAGCGAGTAAACCACCGCGTTGCCCTGTACAAGCGTGCTCATGAAGGCATTCTGGAGAGGCCCAAACCCTACGACCAGGGGCAGGGATGGACGAAAAATGCAGACGGTGTCCTGGAACCCGTGTGGTGCCTCAAGCCCATCCTACCTGTGTCGCTGATCGATCTTCTGGCAGATGGTGGTTGTGAAGAAGAGGAAGACGAGGAAGAAGATGAGGAGGTTGACTTTGACGCGTTTGCTGAAAGCGATGACGAGTTTTGAGTTATCATTACAGTCTGTGTCATTTGATGTCGTCTACTGCGGACTATCGCTAAAGTGAATATAATTATGTTCTACTTTGGCACCACAATGGGACTCACCATGTACAGTGTTTTGGGGACCCAAAGAGCGCGCTGGATATATTGTCCTGGAATATCATTACATTTTGTCAGTATCAATGTGTGTAACTTGCACAAAATCAAACATTGTAACATTCAAACCAAGAGCTATCACGATTTTGATGTGTATACGGTGTAACAAGATATGCTTAACATGACAATGTGTGCCTTTTGTCTTCAAACACTAATATTCCATCCATTTTCAATCGTTTTGGCGCAGCATGAAATAATTCGGATGATTGACACGGGTTGCCGATTAATCGGTACGCTTTGTGAAATCCACAAAAACGGAAAATATTCAAGAACAATCAACAATTTTGTACAACAATGAGTGCGAATGTTGTTGCTATTATCTCGTGCAATCTTTTATATTCAATACTTGTCTTTAAATCTTTCATAGTTTAGGCTAGAAAAAAGACAATTTGTCATGTTTTGGGCGATTTTGTACCCACAAATCTGAAAATAGCCCATTAATTGCATGGTCATCAATATTTCAATATCAGTGTGAGATCAAAAGTTATTAACATTAGTGTTTACCATAGTTTTTGTTCAATGATAGTCTTTCTATCTTCAAATGTTGAGGCTCTTAGCCGCAAAAATTCGGACGAGTTACCTGGACTGCCGTTTAATTGGTATGCTTTGTGAAATCCACAAAAACGAAAAAGTATTAAAAAACAATCAACAATTTTGTACCACAATGAGAGCAAATGTTGTTGCCATTATCCATTGCTATCTTTTGTGTTCAATACTTGTCTTTAAATCTTTCATAGTTTAGGCTATAAAAAAGACAATGTGTCATGTTTTTCGCGATATTTTGTCAGAAATCTAAAAATAACCCATTTGTTCCATGGTCATCAATATTTTAATATAAGTATGATAACACAAATGGTTCACATTGGTGTTGTGCGTCTTTTTTGTTCAATACCTTTCTTTCTATCTTTCACGGTTGAGGCTCTTTCCGGCTATGGGGAACACTCTCTGTTGCGACCCGATATTGCCACCCGGGGTGGTTCCAGAGCCTTAAAGGGGTACTAGGGAACCGATTTCTTGATTATGCGATAGCTGACCGTTTTCAGCACACATTTTACTATCTAGAAACGACAATTAGAAAAATATCTGAACACTTGTTGGTCAGCGCTTCTAGCAACCGTACTAGATAGCTTAGCAAGATAAACAGTTATGAATCGAAAATGGATTGTTGTTTCTGCTAACGCCCCACAGTTCTGCAGTTTCAGTCCCCCCACCCCCCACCCCCCCTCCCATCTCTCTCTCTGTAAGAAAAGGCGTAGCCTTAAATCATAATCTTTGTTAAATAAAGCTCAATTCAATTCAATTCAATTCAATTCAATTCAATTCACTCTCTCTCTCTCTCTCTCTCTCTCTCTCTCTCTCTCTCTCTCTCTCTCTCTCTCTCTCTCTCTCTCTCTCTCTCTCTCTCTCTCTCAAGGACAGATTGTAAGAAAAGGCGTTGTCTTAAATCTTAATCTTTGTTGAATAAAATTCAATTCAATTCAATTCAATTCAATTCCCTCTCTCTCTCTCTCTCTCTCTCTCTCTCTCTCTCTCTCTCTCTCTCTCTCTCTCTCTCTCTCTCACACGCACTCACCCCCCACCCACCCCCACATACACGTGCGCACAAGCACACACACACGCACACAAACACACATACACATACGCACACCGTCAAACACACACACACACACACACACACACACACACACACACACACACACACACACACTCCAGTCTATATCTTCAAGTCCGGTCCCAGTCAAATAAAAGGAGAAGGTCCCAAACAGACAGACTCACATTTATTTAGGAGTCTTGGGAACCCTCTGATCCGCCAGCACTTCGCCTCGATATCGTCAAACGTGCATCCAAACTTGTATTCCACTGAAACAGAACGCAGTTACGATCAGCATAGTGTGAGTTGTGTTGGAAAACATCATCATCAACAAAACAACAAGAACAACAACAATAACAACAAAAACATCAACAACGACGACGACAACGACTGCAATGACTGCTTCCTACTTGTCTCCCCCCTGAGAGCAGTTAACGTTGCACGCATTTGCTAGATGACATATTTTGATTTCTAAGCCCTAGTTGTTGTTTGTTACATTTAGTGAAGTTTTGACATAGACGGGGAATCGAGACGAGGGTGGTGGTGTATTTATGTATGTATGTATGTATGTATGTATGTATGTATGTATGTATGTATGTATGTGTGTAAGTATGTGTGTGTACGTAGGAGTACGTGTGTATGTGTGTGTGTGTGCGTGTGTGTGTGTGTGTAAAGCGATTCCAAGAAAACTACTGGACTGATCTTTATGAAACTTCACATGAGAGTTCCTAGGTATGATATCCCCAGACTTTTCTTTCCATTTTTTTGGATAGATGTCTTTGATGACGTCATATTCGGCTTTTTGTGAAAGTTGAGGCCGCACTGTCATACACTCAATTTTCGACTTAATTGATTGGAATTTTTGTCAAGCAATATTCTACGAAGTACGGACTATGGGAAGCTTAAACATGAGTTATTCAGTTTGCTCATTAAAGTTGTCATTAAAATCGAATGTTCAGAAATAGATGATTGCATTGTTTTCCTCGTCTTCTCCTAGTATTACAAAAATATATAGATATGTCATATTTACTCTAAAAATGTGCTAAGAATGAAGAAAAACAGGTTCGCAGAGACGAGCGTGGCCCGTCTTGGTCTTCGGTAAGGTTAGCCGAGACTATCTAAATGTAGTCTCGGCGATGACTGGTTTGCGGTGTTGATCTTGACTAAAATGTTTTTATATCGCATCATGCGACCTGTTGGCTCACGTAAGTGTAGCCTATGCGATCGTGCGTGCGTGCGTGCGTATGTATGTATGTATGTATGTATGTGTGTGTGTGTGTGTGTGTGTGTGTGTGTGCGTGTGTATGTCTGTGGTAGAAACTTTAACATTTGACTAAACACCGAAATACTCATTTCACCTGGTTATTTTTCAAGCTACATCTTCAAAGTATTGAAGCAATGATCAACATTTTGTCGGCATGTGTGTAGTTAAAGTGTGTATCCACAGAAAACGGGTGGTGGGGGTTTTGGGCGGGTAAAAGCAGGTGATTGGTTTGTGTCGTGTGTGGTATGTAGACCTGGTCAGGGGTCAAGATCAGGTCAGGTCGCGTGAAGGATTGTGGGAAAAGACTCACTTTCCAGTTCTCACCTCTGCATTCGCCGATTCGGGGAAGACGATTTCACATTGTTCGATTTCTTAGCTCAAGAAAAATAGATAAAGAAGATACCAAAGCCAAAGGAGATTTCCAACAGTTTGACCTGCACAGCGTGTTTCCAGTGTCTGCGCAGGGAAGATCAGCTGTCGAAAGCGCAGTGTCGATCTGGCAGTCGTGTCCCCAGTAACAATGTAAGTACAGACAGATCTAGTGTCTCCCACTCATAAAGCGTGTCACATAAGCTTACTGATCATTCGTTTTTGGCTCACGTACGTGTAGCCTATGCGATGCTAACTTGTGTCTGTCTGTGCGTGCGTGCGTGCGTATGTATGTATGTATGTATGTATGTGTGTGTGTATGTCTGTGGTAGAAACTTTAACATTTGAAGACGTCACATTATGGCGTAAGAGGGTTAGACGTCACGCGAAGGAATTACTGAAAGTCTCGGTCATTGTTATTTTGAGCGGGCCGAGACTAGTTGGCAGTCGTGTCCCGGTAAGTAGGCTGCAGACAGACAGATCTAGATCTAGTGTCTCGCTTTCTTGCACAGTGTCACTTATGCTTACTGTGTGTGTGTGTATATGTGTGACGGAGTGATTGAGTTTGTGTTTCTGTTTGTCGATTTCTTACGTGAGCCTTGAAGGCTTCGCCTCTTGTTTTTTGGTTCGATTAGCACCGCCACTTAAAAATGTGTCGATCAACAGAATCGGGAATTTGACACAAACGAGTTTGAGAACGAAGGTGTTCCCCTGTTTACATTCATGCAATAAGTGCGCCATTTTTCCTTTGCAAGAGAAAGGAACATAATTATTCAGAATCAAAAGCAGACAGTAAGAAAATGGTTTACAACCACACTTGACGTAAACTGAGTACGCCATTTTATTTGGTTCTTGCGAACTTTGACAATGTAATTTTCAAGCGAGCTGCGCACAGCATGGCTTACTAAAAAGGTGGGTGGTGCCTTGCCATTCTGTATCCCCGATCCACCGACACAATTGTTTTAACATGGTGTATTATCATAAACAAATCAAAAGTGTCATTCCTGAGAGTAAATTCTAGTTTGTTTTCGTTATTTTTAGCTTGATAAATAAAACGGGTTCCTGCCTGTTCGTTATAACATTTAGCAGGTCACCTATAATCGGTCCTGATTGGTCAAATAGCCATATTGGACACTGAAATGATAATTTAAGTTATTGAGACATCCCAGTGCACTGAGGGATTTATAGAGCAAATCGAGAAAATTCATTATTGAACGAAGCAGCGCTTCGTTCAATAATTATTTTCGAGATTTGCTCTATAAATCCCTTAGTGTACTGGGATTGTTTCAATAACGATATTGTCAGTACCGCCAGAGAAAAAAGAAGATTCAAAACGCACATGTTGCTACGCGCATTTGGATAGGCATAACTGTGTGGTCGGGTCGTGTAAGATCTACTTTTGTATGGGCTGTCTCAAGAGTGTCGAGCTTTTGTCACACACGCAAACTCTTGTTTTAATTTCTGTTGGTAAATTCCAGTGTAGCGTTAAGCTAAAAAGTGATGATCTTTCATAGAGACCTCATTTGAACTCGGAGAAAGGACTGTGCTCTTAGTTATTTGCGATTCAAAACCTTCAGTCGAGCTTCGAGTTGGACGGATTGACTGTGCAGAGTGATGCCCCTTGAATTGACTCCAAGGACACAGGTCTACGGTTAGCACATTTTCAAAATAAATGTGGTATGTTTCTCGTGTTGTATCTTCACTCATCGGGGATTCTGGTGCTAAATATGAACGGTAAGAATGCTCTGAACCCTACACGTATTATATCCCCATCGTTTTTTCTGTCACATTTGCCCAACATGTTAATTTGCTGAGCGGGGTTTATGTCGTCTGCTAGGCTAGGGCAATCGAACCACTGCAGTCTCATTTCAAAAACAAAAATTGCTCGTCACGTTGCATTGAGTCTGCACGCATGAGGCAGGCTGGTAATAAGTCTTAAACATGGTAAGAACGTTCTGAACCCTACACGTTTTCGATTCCGATTGTTCTTGCCTTGAAATGATAATTCGGAAACCATTCATTTACTGAACTGATGCATTTATATTTCAGTGTAGGCTGCAACGTATGACAGAGTCGATCGAGTCAGTCGACTTCCAAATGCTGGTCTGGCTGGTAGGTTATCGGAATAACATTTGTGTTTTCTGTTAGCCGCTGGGAATTGTATACTAACTCATCATTTGGTAATGTGGATAATAAGCTACATGCCACTAACACGGCATAATTATGAGAAGAATCTTCGCAAGTCGAAACTGAAAAATTAAACACAGCGGGTTTTATTTTTAGATCACTGGGCTTCACTGTGGCACAGGCGCATGGAATCTGTCAGAAAAAAAACTACATCTGCTTTAATCCGCAGGAAATTTATGGTCATTTGGTAATGTGGAGAATATTAGCTATACATGTCATTGATTAATTCTGAGGATGAGAGTACAGTCTTGCTTAGGCAAAGGGCGGAAGAATACGCTCTGTGGAAAAGTTAGCGCACTCCAAGAGTGCGCTAACAGTTTTAAGCGCATCGCCATTAGCCAATCAACTGGTTCACATCAGTCATGTGACACCAGTACTTACTGAATATTATTATTATTATTATTATCATTATTATTATTAATAGAAGAGCCAAAAGAGATAACGTACGCAGCATGTCGGTTATAGCACCCTTCAGTCCCTGCCAGCATGAGTCGGCGAGGTCATCGGCTTTGAAGTTGTTGATGCATTCCACGACAGTCTTTGCAGAACTACAAACAACAAGAACAATGATAATTGTCAGAAATTTCTTACCGTGCAAATTTAGGACAGCGGAACCCCCCTTTTGAGACCTCCTCAGATATGAGAAAGTCAGGTCTAAAGAAAGGGGAGTCTTAAAACAGGGGTAAATTTACAGATGTTATGAATCTTTCTTTCTTTCTTTCTTTATTTGGTGTTTAACGTCGTTTTCAACCGTTCAAGGTTATATCGCGACGGGGAAAGGGGGGGATGGGATAGAGCCACTTGTTAATTGTTTCTTGTTCACAAAAGCACTAATCAAAAAATTGCTCCAGCGGCTTGCAACATAGTACAATATATGACCTTACTGGGAGAATGCAAGTTTCCAGTACAAAGGACTTAACATTTCTTACATACTGCTTTACAAACATTGACTATATTATTCTATACAAGAAACACTTAACAAGGGTAAAAGGAGAAACAGAATCCGTTCGTCGCCTCTTACGACATGCTGGGGAGCATCGGGTAAATTCTTCCCCCTAACCCGCGGGGGGTACAGATGTTATGAATAGAACATCTGAAAAATCAAAGTCTTGAAAAGGAGGAAGTCTTAAATTGGGGAGTCTTAAAAGGAGGGTTCCACTGTACCAGCCTCCTCTTTGAGTGCAGCTACAACACGAAAAAAACCATGCCAAATTTATTTTGAAGATGAGCGAAGCATCGACAGTTTCACCCCAAGGGACATCACTCAGTAGTTCCTCGGGGGCGTTCATTTCGTGAGAGCAGCAGATCGTCTAGTTTTGCTACTTACGGGCATTGAAGCCAATCAACAGTGTTAATCACTTCACTTATTACGGGCACTGCTGCCCATCAACAGTGTAAACTGTAAACTACTTACGGGCACTGCAGCCCATCAACAGTGTAAACTGTAAACTACTTACGGGCACTGCTGCCCATCAACAGTGTAAACTGTTAACTACTTACTGCCCATCAACAGTGTAAACTGTTAATTTTTTTGTTTGTTTGTTTGTTTGCTTAACGCCCAGCCGACCACGAAGGGCCATATCAGGGCGGTGCTGCTTTGACATATAACGTGCGCCACACACAAGACAGAAGTCGCAGCACAGGCTTCATGTCTCACCCAGTCACAGTATTCTGACACCGGACCAACCAGTCCTAGCACTAACCCCATAATGCCAGACGCCAGGCGGAGCAGCCACTAGATTGCCAATTTTAAAGTCTTAGGTATGACCCGGCCGGGGTTCGAACCCACGACCTCCCGATCACGGGGCGGACGCCTTACCACTTGGCCAACCGTGCCGGTAACTGTTAACTAATTACGGGCACTGTTGCCCATCAACAGTGTAAAGTGTTAACTACTTACGGGCACTGCTGCCCATCAACAGTGTAAAGTGTTAAGTACTTACGGGCACTGCAGCTTTTCCCTAAGGCAGGTGGGGGACTTTATCATGGCGGCCATATCGTTCCAGTGGTCCCAGCCAAAATTCATGAGACAGCCGTTGAAGAGTAAGCTCCGCTCGGTGGTGCTGCATATTTGTGTGGTAGTGTTCGCCACGCCCACGGCTGAAATAGGAGATTCCTAATTAACACGGGTTCAGAAAAAAAAGAATGGTATGTAATTGGAACGTGTGTGTGTTTTTATTATAAAAAAAACTATAGGTAAATGTAACGTATTGTTTTGTTAATAACAACAAAAAACCACAAAAAAACGTTCCAAATACCAGATAGACAGAACAGACTTGGGCTGTGACACAGACGTAAAAAACAGATAAAATGGATAGACTTAGGCAGTGACACAGACGCAAGAAACATATATAATGAACAGATTTGAACAGTAACACAGACGTAAGGAACAGATATAATGAACAGATTTGAGCAGTGACACAGACGTAAGGAACAGATATAATGAACAAATTTGAGCAGTCTTTCTTTATTTGGTGTTTAACGTCGTTTTCAACCACGAAGGTTATATCGCGACGAGGGAAAGGGGGAGATGGGATAGGGGAAAGGGGGGAGATGGGATAGAGCCACTTGTTAAGTGTTTCTTGTTCACAAAAGCACTAATCAAAAAATTGCTCCAGGGGCTTGCAACGTAGTACAATATATGACCTTACTGGGAGAATGCAAGTTTCCAGTACAAAGGACTAAACATTTCTTACATACTGCTTGACTAAAATCTTTACAAACATTGACTATATTCTATACAAGAACCACTTAACAAGGGTTAAAGGAGAAACAGAATCCGTTAGTCGCCTCATACGACATGCGGGGTGCAGAGAAATAAGGATGTGGAAAAGAAGACTTTTGGTAAGTGAAATAAAGGTGATGGATCCAGTCAGGTAGAAATAAGACAACAAGAAAAGAATTGGAAAACTGCAGGGAATAGTAGGGAGAGTTTTCTTGGAAGGAAATATAGGTGAAAGGACTGGTAAGGCAGAAATAAGACAAAAGAAGAGAAGAAACAGAACCGTTAGTCGCCTCTTACGACATGCTGGGTAGCATCGGGTAAATTCTTTCTAGTCCCAACCAATATGGGACTCCCCCTAACCCGCGGGGGGTATTTGAGCAGTGACACAGACGTAAGCAACATATACACTGGACAGACTTGAGCAGTGACACAGACGTAAGAAACAGATAGACTGGACAGACTTGAACAGTGACACAGACGTAAGAAACAGATAGAATGGACAGACTTGGGCAGTGACACAGACGTAATGACAGACAGATGTCAGACTTGAGCAGAGACACAGACGTAAGAAACAGATAGACTGGACAGACTTGAGCAGAGACACAGACGTAAGAAACAGATAGACTGGACAGACTTGAACAGTGACACAGACGTAAGAAACAGATATAATGGACAGACTTGAGCAGAGACACAGATGTAAGAAACAGATAGAATGGACAGACTTGGGCAGTGACACAGACGTAAGAATCAGATCAACTGAACAGACTTGCACAGTGACACAGACGTAAGAAACAGATAGAATGGACAGACTTGGGCAGTGACACAGACGTAAGAAACATTTATAATGGACAGACTTGGGCAGTGACACAGACGTAAGAAACATTTATAATGGACAGACTTGGGCAGTGACACAGACGTAAGAAACATTTATAATGGACAGACTTGGGCAGTGACACAGACATAAGAATCAGATCAACTGGACAGACTTGCACAGTGACACAGACGTAAGAAACAGATAGAATGGACAGACTTGGGCAGTGACACAGACGTAAGAATCAGATCAACTGAACAGACTTGCACAGTGACACAGACGTAAGAAACAGATAGAATGGACAGACTTGGGCAGTGACACAGACGTAAGAATCAGATCAACTGGACAGACTTGCACAGTGACACAGACGTAAGAAACAGATAGAATGGACAGACTTGGGCAGTGACATAGACATAAGAATCAAATCAACTGGACAGACTTGCACACAGACGTAAGAAACAGATAGAATGGACAAGACTTGGGCAGTGACACAGACGTAAGAAACATTTATAATGGACAGACTTGGGCAGTGACACAGACGTAAGAAACAGATAGAATGGACAGACTTGAGCAGTGACACAGACGTAAGAAACAGATAGAATGGACAGACTTGCACAGTGACACAGACGTAATAACAGACAGATGTCAGACTTGGGCAGTGACACAGACGTAAGAAACAGATAGAATGGACAGACTTGGGCAGTGACACAGACGTAAGAAACATTAATAATGGACAGACTTGAGCAGAGACACAGATAGAATGAACAGACTTGCACAGTGACACAGACGTAATAACAGACAGATGTCAGACTTGGGCAGTGACACAGATGGGAGAAACAGATTGCTGACAGGCGACAGGGGGAATGAGCTGCATGGTTGGAAATACAATGGCACTTAATTGGGTTTAAAAGGCACACTCCTTCGCTGGTCTGGCTGGGCTTTTACACGGGATATCACCATGTGTCTACTTGGTCACACGCCAAAACCCAACCCCCGTAATGCTTACTGTGATGAGTTTGTTGATGAATCTTAATGACCACTACTGGTGGCATTTACAGAAAGCACACAGGCTGCTCATTTTGGTATGTGAGCATGTGGAGGGATGGGCTTATTCCATGTAACGGCATGGCCAAATCTGAGATGGTAAGCTGTAGACTATTTTCAAGAAAAGGAGTGGGAATTTAAGTCTGTCTTGACTTTGTAGAAATTGTTGTCAAGTATTTACTTGTAGCAAATCCATGCTATCAAATAAAAAATGAAAACACAGTTGTTATGTAAGAAGTGCGGGACCAAAAATATTGGTGATCATAATCAGGTAAATGAAAAGCCGTGAACATTTATCCATGTCCCACAGCCAATGTAAAGATTGAAGCTGCCAAACTGGCACATGTTCTTTCTGTAAATACAATAAATTGAGTCTGATAATATTCGCGTGAAACAGAGCAAAATCAAGACTTAATTATGCGCAGCTTATCGATCATACAGCAAAGTTTAATCAGTAATGCATGTGCAACATTGACTTTCTTTGTTTTTCTTCATACATGAAAAGATGGTAAAGTTGACTGCTCAATTCGAAAAGAAGTCAACATTCAGAATGCAGGCGGATAATATACTGTTTGAAATCCCTATCTTTTCAGGTGCACCAGCTTTAAAGTAATGTACTAACCAAACAAACAAAAAACAAACAAACAAATAAACAAAGCGACCTACCAACCAACCAATCAACAAGCAAACACACAACCAAACAAACAAACAATCGAAGAAAAAGAAAAAGTAAATAGGAGGTGTCCGTCTGCAGATGCATCTATAAAGCAAGCACTTTCAAAAGGAAATGTAATCCTGACAAAAATGTGTTACCTGTCAGCGAGAAAGACAAGAGATAAAGCGAGCTAGAAAGAATGTTTTCAGTTATTTGAATCGCAGACAAGTAAAGTGAAGAGAGGAGAGACAAAGAATTAGTCATACCCAGGAAAAACAACGCCGGATTCAAGGCTATGTTCTACATGTCATGAAAAATACGGTAAACACTTCGTTGATCGCAAGGTGAAATCTCGTAATTACTCCGTGATTCCTCACAAACAAAGAGACTTCTTGTTTTTATTCCGTGTATCGTTTAAAATGAAATTGAAGATTTAAAACGAAATTGTTCCACAGTAAATTACAGATTACTTACCAGAGTTCACCAAAAGCAGAACCGCAGCAGCAGTAAAAAGATGTTTCGCAGCCATTTTGATTTACTGCGGACCTGCGGTATGGAGGATGATTTGCGTGAAGACAGGAGCCGCGTTTTGCTTTTGAGACCTCCGAGGAATATCAAAATTCTCAGCACGTGACGAAATCAAGGGCCATAACTCACGTTTCACAACCACGGGTCTTTTCCCCCAGACGCTTTGACGCATGACGGCAGTGACCTTTGTGTTGACGGATGGCAGCAACGACCGTTTGTTCTTGAAGTACGTCAGCTGTCAAGAAGATCTGAAAAATGACCGTTTGTTAGACTCTGGGCAGATATATCGTGATCCTAGGACTCTGTTTGGAAGTTATTTCCCGAGTTAACTATGTTTGTACCTTATACAGTATAACTTATAGTCGAGTCTTTGTCTCTTGGTTAAAAAGATAGTTTCCTTTTCGTGTACAAACATGGTCACCGCAACAAACTTGTGCAGATTTTTACTTGGGATGTGTTCATCTTTTCACTTAGACACACACCAAGAATCAATAGCGTAGCCTTTTTTTTAACATTTAGTCAAGTTTTGACTAAATGTTTTAAGAGGGTCGTGGTGTATGTGTGTGTGTGTGTGTGTGTGTGTGTGTGTGTGTGTGTGTGTGTATGTGTGTGTGTGTATGTGTGTGTGTGTGTGTGTGTGTGTGTGTGTGTATGTGTGTGTGTGTATATGTGTGTGTGTGTATGTGTGTGTGTGTATGTGTGTGTGTGTGTATGTGTGTGTGTGTGTGTGTGTGTGTGTGTACGATCGTGTTCGTGTGTGTTTTACCACACACAAAAGACATTTGTCAAACGCACACATAAAGGTCATTACAGACAGCCTGCACTGATTTGAAGCATTGCAAACCATTACCAGGATTCTCCCCTTCTAACGGTGTATCAGGAGTTTATGGACCGGTCGGGTTGGGAAACGCTGCGTGGTTTTGTGTGTGTGTGTGCGTTTCCGATTTGTGTTTCTTTAATTTTCTTAAGTGGCAGGAGGGGGATGGGGGTGGGGGGGGGGGGGGGAGGGGGTTGGGGGGGGGGGGAGGAGGAGGGGGGATACCTGGGTTGAGGTGCACGAGAAAGTTACCAACCGGGTGGGATCCAGCTGCGGTGTTAGGTTGCAATTGAGATGTGTTGTGATTTCAACGAATCAGACCCCGCGGTTTGTTCTCTCCCGTTTGGGTGGCGCAACCTTTCGTTCGTGTACCTCAGCCCTGGTCTCTGAAATCTCATCGGGGGGGGGGGGGGGGGGCAGATACTATCCTTGGCGGATGATGATATTATTCAGTTTCTAGTTTTACTGCAGTAAAATTGATTAATGTCATCATCCGCCCCAGCAGGCATTTTTACTGAATTAAAAAAATGTGCTGCAGTAAAACTGAATAATGTCATCATCCGTTCAAGCAGCCGTTTTTACTGCAGTATTCTTCATATAAGTTTTACTGCAGTAAAACGTTTTGCTTGTACGATTGAAATGCGTGTGTCCCCCCCCCCCCTTTTAGTCACGGTCTTAGACGAGTCCAAGATTACCCAGAACTATCCTTGGCGGCTAAACCAGAAGAAATCATTCGAACAGGAAGCGAGCGGGGCCTTGGCGGTTCTGGTTCTGGTTGTGGTTTTACTGTAGTAACCCTCATTTCAGTTTTACTGCAGTAAAACCGAATAATGTCATCGTTCGCCCAAGCAGACGTTTTTACTGCAGTAATCTTCATTTAAGTTTTACTGCAGTAAAACAAATTACTGCAGTAAAAAGGCCTGCTGGGGCGGATGATGACATCATTCAGTTTTACTGCAGCACATTTTTTTTAATTCAGTAAAAATGCCTGCTGGGGCGGATGATGACATTAATCAATTTTACTGCAGTAAAACTAGGGGTGGGTGCGGGCAGGGTTGCATAACATGGACTGGTGTTTCCTTTGGAGGAGGTCTTCTTCTCTAATGTTTCGCTCAAGTTCCCGTTGGCGGGCGGGATAGGGTAACCAATGAGATGGCCATTCGTCCTTTTTTGTCATTAATTCAATCTTTTTCGGATCAAAGACAACAATTTGATAAACGGCTGGGAGCGGCCTACGTGCGTCTTAATTTTAAGAAAATCTCTTCACGTCTTCTTTTCCTTTTGGTAGCTATCTTGTAGTTTGCACTTTTGCTTCAGAACGCGGAACAAATAGGCTGGTTGAGCATGCCTAGCTCGTAAAAATGTTATTCATTGACAAGTGGCATAATAGAAACTTCCATTTCTGGGGTGGTCTTGAAAAAAAGGGTAGTGCAGGTCTTTCGTTTGGCGGCTAACACGCAAATAATCAACTTGATAACGCCCCACAAACGGACGTGTGTTTCAGAAGAAAAATATACCACGACACAACTGGGCCTAGTACATGCAAATGAATGTATAGCGTCTGGTTGGAGACACAATAGAGCTAAAGTTCAGGAAGAATAGTCATGTTATCCACTTGGAGACACAATAAAGCTAATCTGTCAGCTACCTCGTGACCGCATGGTGTTGCCTGTCATCTCATTGCTCAATCCTCTTCCTCCTGTCAGCTATTCGGACCGTGCTAGGCCCGTTTTTCGCTTTGTTTCTTGACGCAGAGTAATTAGCAGGTACAGGTCTTTTTCTTCTTCTTCTTCTTAGTGTTCTTGGGCTGCGACTCCCACGTACACTCATGAAAAGTACAGGTACTGGTCAAGTTTTGCAGATGTTTGTCCGTATTTTCCACAAAAAGACAAATAGTAGCCTTGAGAATGTGATGTTGATGAACACACGTAGTAGATACAGAATATCATTGTTGCAACGTCCCTTGACCTTGCTAATTTAAAACAGCTGTACTACCAGAGACTGTAGAGTACACACAGTCCAATCATACTTCTTTGTGCTGTTTAGATGCGGGCCAGAATGGCGTCAAAATTTAGTTTTACTGACTGGCTGCAGCGAAATCGTGTGGCGGCACAACAAATATAATTTTCGAGCATATATGGTCTGTTAGCCAAGTCTGCAAGCTTTGTAAATTTGTAGTTTGTTAGCAATATTCTGGCACGATTTAAACATACACTTTAAATCGTACCAGCATATTGCTTTATTCCCCCCTCTGCTTCTTTCTCTCTGTAAACGTGTAGGGCTAGTTATTTTTCGGTAACTTACCCAACAACCAAAATCACTTACCCAACAACGGGCCTGAATCCTCGATAGCTCACAGGTTGATGAGCTAGACTTTGAGGGAACTACTTAGCGATTGAAAAGTTCCAAACGCTCTAATGTACGAAATATACATCTCTAGACCAACCAATACAAACATACTGCATTTAAACTAGCAACTACAGGCTTGAACACATTAATCTCCATATAAAATCCATGAGTTTGGTTATTTTCTAAATCCAAATCTAACGATCAGTGCAGAGAAACTCGCTTTAGATCTCTTATGAGTGCAAGCAAATTTCTAAGGCAAGTAACTCTCGTACTCTGTCTAGCGATAAGAGTAGTTCCCCTTCCAAATTTTCTGAACTGAGTTGCTTGAACAAAAGACTGCAATCCGACGGTTAGTTTTCGACAATATTTCATTTTATAAACAGATCACACGCAACCAAGTGCACACATCTCATCAATTTAAAGAACACAGCGGCTTCATACATTATTTTGCCCCAGAAAACTAAACTTCATACAGTTTTTAACGTTAGAACACGGGTGCAAAAGTTCGTCTGCTAGTCCCATTCGAAGAAAGAACATTTTCTAAGCGATACCAAAGCATGAACAGAACACACAATATCTGCCTTTACTGCCACAGCAGAATAACAACATAACTGTGTACTTGATTTTAGTCGAAAACAGGGAAACTGACAAGATGTGTTGACAGAATTGAATGATTTTCCCTGAACTATACAACCACGCATTATTCAATCGCCTGCGCAGGTAGACTGGTTGAGTGATTCGGATTCGATCAAACTTTCGCACAAAAACTCCTCTTTTCTTTGAATAACTGAAGAAAGGAGGAATAAAGAGGTTACATACCTCGTCTCAGTGATTAATAAAAATAATGGTCTCAGTTCGCTGTCATGAAAAAGCTCGCTGAAGCTCGCATTTTTCATGATCCGCAAACTTCGACCATTATTTTTAATAATCACTGAGACTCGGCATGTATAACCTCTACTTATTCCCCCCTCTGCTTCTTTACCTCTGTAAACTTGTAGAGCTAGTTATTTTTCGATAATGACCCAGCAACCAAACAAATAACGAGCCAGCAACAGCCTGAATCCTCGATAGTGCAATGGGTTGAGAAGCTGTTCTGTTTCGGTACTACTTTTGCGACTGAAAAGTTCCGAACGCTCTATACGTACGAAGTATACATCTCTGGAACAAACAATACAAACATACCGCATTTAAATTAACAACTACAGGCCTGAACACATGAATCTCCATATAAAATCCATGAGTTCCGTTGTTTTCTGAATCTAGATCTGCCGTGCACCAACGTTCATCACAAGCAAATTCCCAAGGCAAGTAACTCATACTTTGTCTAGCGACAAGAGTAGTTCCCCTTCTTTTCACTCAGTTTCTTCGACAACACTGACTGCAATACGACGGTCAGTTTTCAACAATATTCCATTTTATAAACAAATCACACGCAACCAAATGCACACATCTCATCAATTTAAACAACATAAAGCGGTTTCATAAACTATTTTCCCCA
This sequence comes from Littorina saxatilis, assembly GCF_037325665.1. NCBI lineage: Eukaryota > Metazoa > Mollusca > Gastropoda > Littorinimorpha > Littorinidae > Littorina > Littorina saxatilis. Next base: position 9,523,970 of record NC_090246.1, on the reverse strand, counting down.
GAAAACTGAACTTCATACAGTAATTAACGTTGGAACACGGGTGCAAAAGTTCGTCTGCTAGTCCCATTTGACGAAAGAACATTATCCTAAGCGATACTAAAACATAAACAGAACACACAATATCTGCCTTTACCGCCTCAGAAGAATAACAGCATATCTGTGTACTTGATTTTAGTCCAAAACAGGGAAACTGACAAGAAGTGTTAACAGAATGGAATGATTTGCACGGAACTATACAACCGCGCATTAATCGATCGCCTGCGCAGGTTGACTGGTTGAGTGATTCGGATTCGATCAAACTTTTGCACACAAATTCCTGTTTTCTTTGAATAACTGAAGAAAGGAGGAATAAAGAGGTTACACACCTCGTCTCAGTGATTATTAAAAATAATGGTCTCAGTTCGCGGTCATAAAAAAGCTCGCTGAAGCTCGCATTTTTCATGATCCACCAACTTCGACCATTATTTTCAATAATCACTGAGACTCGGCATGTAACCTCTACGTATTGCTCTGAATTCAAAAAACATGTTATGCTCCTTGGCACGTCCATTTTGTTAGCTTTGTTTCTGTTTGAATTATGTCAAAATGCTGCCTGAGGGGATGTAACGTATTCGTCTGAGGCCACTGTCAGATGTTATAATAATTATCTTTGGGCTGATATTGTTTGCAAGCTGAGTTTCTTGTTTTCAAATATTGCTGCTTTGCAGTTCTCAAGCCATTTGATAGTGTGACGTATCACATGTTATAATTATATCTTTGGACAAAAATAGCTTTTTGGCCTTGGGTCTTTTTGAATAGTGTCAAAATGGTGCTGTCGTGCGGGTGTGACACCAATTTGTAATGAGGATACTTATGTGTACTTTTGAAAAGACGGTTCATCACCGGACTCACCCGTAATTTCGTGCAATATGTCTTCTGTCAGAGTCCCCCCACCCCCCCCCCCCCCCCCCCCCCCTCCCAACTCCCTCTGATTGGCATTAGACTTATATATCTCCCGCTTATTTCTGACAGGAGGAAACAGTATATGAAAACGGTATGCTTGTCTTTGCCACTTCTTCTTTGTGTTGCTATTGACGATACGCGCGCTTGTGTGTGTGTGTGTGTGCGTGCGTCACTCAAGTTGTGCGTGTGTGTGTGTGTGTGTGTGTGTGTAGCTGTGTGTGTGTGTGTGTGTGTGAGAGAGAGTGAGTGTGTGTGTGTGTGAGTGTGTGTGTGTGTGTGTGTGTGTGTGTGTGTTGTGTGTGTGTGTGTGTGTTTGTGTGTATGTGTGTGTGTGTGTGTGTGTGAGTGAGTGAGTGTAGGTGTGTGAGTGTGAGTGTGTGTGTGTGTGTGTGTGTGTGTGTGTGTGTGTGTGTGTGTGAGTGTAGGTGTGTGTGTGTGTGCTTGTGTGTGTGTGTGTGTGTGTGTGTGTGAGTGTGTGTGTGTGTGTGTGTGTGTGTGTGTGTGTGTGTGTGTTTGTGAGCCAGATACAAACAGACAGACAGACAGACAGACAGACAGCGACAACCAGCCAGCCAGCCAGACAAACAGACAGAAAGAAACGGACAAAGTGTAAGGGAGAGCTTTGCAACATTTATTTACACAAATGCACTGTCATCGGAACATACCACACCTATACTCTCATTGAGGAAAAAAAAACAAGATCACAACCACACATAGAGAACACAATAGAAAGTAAACATTTCATTTCTGATTTTACTGCGGCCCACCACCACATAAAAAATCAATAAGTACCACAGAGATATTTTTTATTCAATTACACTTGCTTTTTCGTATGTATTAAAGTAGCAAGATCTTATTTCTCATATATATGCAACAACGGTTAACGTTTGAACAACGAAACATTTAGAAACAAATATATATTCTACGACATTTTCTCACAGATTGACTTGTCAGCTGATATTGTGGCCGATTAGCAAAGTAAACTATCAGTCACAAAATATATATTATCTCTTTATGTGTTACCTAAAGTTGTGTTAATGGAGAGAGAGAGAGAGAGAGAGAGAGAGAGAGAGAGAGAGAGAGAGAGAGAGAGAGAGAGAGAGAGAGAGAGAGAAAAAAAATGAAATGGGGGTCCTCAACGTCCCCACAAGAGAGAGAGAGAGAGAGAGAGAGAGAGAGAGAGAGAGAGAGAGAGAGAGAAAGAGAGAGAGAGAGAGAAGAGGGGTAGAGGGACAATGACAATAACAATGACAAGGGGCAGAGGGAGAGAGAGTGAGGGAGAGAAGAGGGGTAGAGAGAGAGTGAGAGAGAAAGAGAGAGAGAGAGAGCAGAAGCTCAAACAGTATAGATATTATGTGAACATGAGTCCTCTACCATGAAAGTAAGAAAGAAAGACAGGCAGGCAGAAATGAAGAGAGAAAGATAGAAAGAACGAAAGACTCAAATGAAAACAAAGTATGACGGAAAGAAAGAAAAAGAGAAAGAAAGAAAGGAAGAAAAGCGAGAAAGAAAGAAATGATTCAAAAGGAACGAAAGAACGGCGTAAGGGCAAAACAAAAGAATGAAAGAAAGACAGACAGAAAGAATAAAAGAAAGTAAAAAATAAAGAGAGAGAACTCAACACGAAGAAAGCGAGAAAGAAGAAATGATTCAAAGGGAACGAAAGAAAGGCATCAGGGCAAAAGAAAGAAAGAAAGACTCAAAATGGAGAAAGAAAGAAAGACAGAAAGGAAATGAGAAAGAACGAGTCTCTACTGACATCACTGAGACATTGTTTGAATTTCAAGGATTGATTGTAACTATTCACCATCCAGTCATATAGCGTGCACACTTCAGAAGTCGATGGTCTGGCTGAGGTCTTGATTTGTGCATGTTCACTTCTGATATATCGCTGACAACAACAAGAATTTCAGCTGCAAGGATTGATTTTAAACTCTCAGCCATTCAGGCATACTAAGTGAATGCCATTGCCTACTTTCATGTTCACGTCGAGGTCTGGATGTTAATGTTCACGTTGATGTTTTGATTTGTGTTCACTTCTGATATCAGCGAGATGGATGTTTGAGCTTGAACGATTTACTTTGGATTATTCGCTAGCCAGACCTAAATTGTATGAACGTCAGACATCCAAGTTCTCGTTGAAGTCTTGATTTGTATCCACTCCTGGCGTCACTGAAAATTTGTTTGAGCTTCACGGGTTGATTTTAAACTCCTCAGGAAGTGGATATTCTTGTTGTTTATGAGCTTTTAAAACCTCATCGTACACAGGCCAAGTGTCTCGTCGTTTCGTAGTTTCCGCTGTCTCTGTATTATAGCGTGACATATGACTTGACAGAGACAGAGAATACGCCGGAATACGAAAGTAAAAATGTGACCCTCCACCACGAAATGAGTCGCATGTCACCTCGCGCGGTTCTGCGCTGGGCTTAATACAAGTCCGGGGAGTGTCTGGTAACAGTGGGAGGGTCACCTTAGTCACAGGCTTATAACTCAAACAGTTTTCGCTCTTTTCTAAAACGGGTTTCACCACTGTAAACAGCATAAAAAAACTCTTTGGGTAAATGTAAAAATATGAAAATCATGCAAAGGTGACATGCGACTCATTCCGTGGTGGAGGGTCACATATTCGTATTCTCTGTCTCTGTCAAGAGTGTCGCCTTGCAATGTATAGCCTTCAGACACATTATGCATTCACGAAAATGGCACAAACACGCGGTACAATAGTTCTAAATATATCACTTCCTGTTTGTTTGTAACAGAAGGATTTTGTTTTATAAGGTAGCTAGCTAGTAACATTTAAAAAGTCTTCCTTTACGTCTTTCTGTCTCCCTTCCTTCCTCAATACTAATCTAAATGGTCTATGCTAATAATAATACAAATACGAAAAAGACTGCAATGAGAATGTTTGCAAGATGGTTTAATTCTACCAATGATCGTCAGAAAGTGAAATAAACAGGAGGCTCAAATCCATTTTCTCCGAAGAATGGATAAAAGGATGTTGCTGTGAATTTCAACCTTGGGCTAGCTAATGTGCGAAAGGTAGTATATCTTTAAGTAATATATCTCAAAAACGACACCCGCATCATAAAACTGAAGGACAGGTTGGTAGAAATCGTCTCTTAGCATCCCCAAACTGGAGAACAGGTTCGACCCTTGGGTTATACAAGGTGCTAACGGTACTATATCTCAAGGTAGTATATCTTCAGGGCAACCGCATTCTAAAACCGGAGAAATTGTCTCTTAGCATCCCAACACTTGATAAAGGGTTGTAGGTGAGAATTCTACCCCTGGGCTATCCAAGGTACTAAAGGTACTATATCTCAAGGTAGTATATCTTCAGGTACTATATCTACAACAGGGCAACCGCATCCAAAAACTGGAGAAGAGGTTGTAGGTGAGAATTCTACCCTTGGGCTATCCGAGATACTATATCTCAAGGTAGTATATCTACAGGTACTATATCTCAAGGTAGGTTTTCTACAGGTACTATATCTCAAGGTAGTATATCTACAGGTACTATATCTACAACAGGACAACCGCATCCTTAAGCTGGAGAAGAGGTTGTAGGTGAGAAGTGGTCTCTCGGCTAACACACAGTGCAGGCAAGTGTAGGTAGCGGAAAGCGTGATCAGAACGCGAGTCCTCCCATCTGGTACATCATGAGGAGAGGCATGGCGATACGCCGAATGATGGGCGCAAGGAATGTCAGGGGGTTGTTGTTGATCCCAACTCCTGCACGCGGTCTTTGCTCTGAAACAATACAAAACGATCATGTCTGAACTGTCGCTTTTTGAGATTTGAAGTCTTCGAAGAGTTGGAAGGAAATACTGATTTCAAAGCAACAAGCCGATTGGTTAATCCTTCTGTCCACCCGTCTGTACCCACCATCGAACACCATCTGGTTTTTTTCTCCTTTCTTCCCGCCATCCCTATAATTATCTCTTCCTTTCTCTCTCCATATAACTCTCCTACCATCCTTCTCCCCCTTAATCCCCCCTTCAATCCATTTATCCACCCATCTGTCCCTCCCTCCCTCAATGTCGTAATAATGTATCTATCACTCCTATCAACCATCCATCTCTCTCTCCCCCAATCCATCCACCCCACCCTCCCTTCCTACCTCAAGACACCATCTATCCTTATACCTATCTCTCCCTCCAACCATCTATCCCTCCTTCCATATATCCATTCGTCTATCTCTCCCCTCGTTTAGCCTTCCATCCCTCCCTCCTTCCATCCATCAATCGGACAATCCTTCAATCTCTCTCTCCCTCCTTCTCTCAATCAGTCTATCCATCCACCTCTGAGTCTCTCTCCCTCCGTCCCTCAATCCATCCTTCCATTCATACCTTTCAACTGCACAACAGACCTGGGAACCCCTGTTTTGCACTTGAACTTGGTGTATTTTCAGAAATATGAGCGTGCTCCACACAACATTTGAACATCCATGGTTCAAACATGCTTGACACGCGTCCGTCGCACCGTTAAGTAAGTTTACCAATACATTTGAAGCAAATGCTTCTTTCAGTGTTTACTGACAAAAACTGTTATCATGTGTCAAAACACTGGATCAGCTTCGGGATGCGCTTGTGAAGAAAAGTAGTCTAGGAATTGTTCTCGTATTTTTGTTTCACTGACCATACTGATAGTATTCTGGACAATCATTCGTACAAAATACGGCGAAATCGTACGGGTTCACTGGTCAGGCCCACCCTCGCTCGCTCCCTCCATCCATCTCTTCACCCATCTATCCATCCCACAACTATCAGACAAATAACAGTGTACTCACCAACAGTCAAAAAGTTGACCGAGCTATTCTGACACTTGGCCTTAATATCCTGGAACTGGCACGGTATTTGGTAGTTATCTGAAGACAGAAGAACGGTGTTTTCAACAACAACAAAAATAAAATAAATTAAAAAACACTTTTTTTTTCTCGCTTGTGTCTTCCGAGCGAGCTTCAGGACAATGTGTCATATATAAGTTCCTTCTATGTATTTAAAGTGTTGGTCTCTCTGTCCACTTGAACGACCACTGGGTCGAAGATGAGTGAACGTAACGTTTTGTTCTGTTGTAGATATAACGTTCCAATATCATACCTTTCTTGTTTTGTGATGGTGCTGTCAACACTTTTGCACATGCACAACGCAGGGAAAAGATGCAGAGCGCAAAAACACAGGACAAAATGACAGTCGCACGGAACACCCGGTAAACACACAGACGCACAAACACAAGTCCCGACAGTGTACTGCTTATTCAGACAAAGACAGACAGACAAGACAGACCGACAGACAGACAGACTAGACAGACAGACAGACAGACAGACCGACCGACCGACCGACCGACAGACAGACAGACAGACAGACAGATAAACAAACAGACAGACAGAAAAAAAAAATATATAAGGAAGACAGAGTGGAAGCACTGGACTTGTGATAGAAGGTCGCTGGTTCGAATTTGGGCCGGAACGGACACAGGTCAACTTTATGTGCAGACCCAGAGACGGAAGCCATGTCCCACCCCCGTGTCACCACAATGGCACGTAAAAGATCTTGGTCATTCTGCCACAAGTGCCATTTTTTTCGTCGTGCAAACTCTGGAATGCTAAGTTCTGTTTGCAATCCTGCTCAAGGCCTGGCATTCTTTAACAAGTCACGATTATATCGTCCTTTTTGAGGGGACTTACTTTTCATGCAGCCTCGCTTTGGTTCTTTGTGCTTTTTGAAGGCTCAAGGCAATGCAGTCTAGTTGGGACACTCTACTTAAGTGAGATGTTTCGCAGTATTGGAGCAAAACTCACGTTCATTCAACCCTTTTACCCTTAATTGTATGGTGTGAAATCGAGCGCTAGGAGACATTATTACCATATCAGTGCACCATATATAGAGAATACTACATGGCTTGCTGTGTCGTACCAGATTTACACGAGTTGTATTTTTTTAAATATTGAACTGCGAGCGAAAGCGAGCTGTTCACTATTTCAAAAAGCAACGAGTGTAAATCTGGTACGAAACAGCAAGCCATGTAGTATTCTGTTTATCCTACGTACTGTACTTACGTGTATTTTACTGAAAATGTCCTGTAGTCGAGGCAGCTAAATTGAAGACGCTTGTTTTGGAACCTCGATCTCTTCTAAAGCCTCGTGCAATCTATTTCGTCAAAGCAAAGAAACGTCACTCTGAAAGTGTGGTGTGACGTGTTAGTTCTAAAAATTCATCGAGGGTATTTAGCGAGCGCAATTTTTTTTCCTCTATAATGACGTTTGTCTCGGTGACTTTGGCATCATTAGCAGTGGAAAAACAGGTCCCTGCCAGACTTGCTTGACATGACCTCATTTACATGATATACACACGTGTGATTTGAACGATTATTATCTCACGAGTGTCTCTCTCACGTATGTAGGATAAATGGCTATTTTACCAATCAGGACTGAGTCTAGGTGACCCTCTTTATGTCATAGCGGTCCGGTCGGGATTCTTTTTGTTAGAGCAGTCAAACTGAGAAAAGGAGCTTAAAAAATGATCGGGAGGTCGTGGGTTCGAACCCCGGCCGGGTCATACCTAAGACTTTAAAATTGGCAATCTAGTGGCTGCTCCGCCTGGCGTCTGGCATTATGGGGTTAGTGCTAGGACTGGTTGGTCCGGTGTCAGAATAATGTGACTGGGTGAGACATGAAGCCTGTGCTGCGACTTCTGTCTTGTGTGTGGCGCACGTTATATGTCAAAGCAGCACCGGCCTGATATGGCCCTTCGTGGTCGGCTGGGCGTTAAGCAAACAAACAAACAAACAAAGCTTAAAAAAGGTAGTTTAAGGCACCGGTTTTGTATACTCGATAACTGTATATTTTCGGTCAGCTTAATGCATATCGACTCCAATGAGATCGACCGTTAGTGTGGCACCAGGCAGCAGCTATGCTCATTTTTGGGTCAAAGCAGTCCCACTTGATACTAGACACATGCTCTTTAGAAACAGCACCTATAATCTAACAAATAAAATAAAAAGTACATTGCAAATATGAATATATCCAGAAAAAAACCTAATACTTTCCAACCAGTAGCAAGCCAGATAAATACTGTAAAAGAAACATCAATCAGAATCCCTCCTACAAATTTTATTTCACACGAGCAACCAATTTGGCGAAGGTCTCGGGTACGTGTTTGACTATAAGTACCTGATTTTTCATTTGCTTTCTTCCCTAAATAAATTTCATATTACGAATTCAATGGAGGTACGCAGGAGAGCAAGTTTATGACGAATGACTGTAGTACTTAAACCCGCTGGAAAAAAGAAAGAGAGGAAGGCTAAGAAACAGCTGGAGGCGTGACACAGAGGCAGAACTAAAGAGGCAGTACAACAGATGGACAAAAGCGGAAAGAACAGCCCAGAGCAGAGTGCGATGAAGATACTTCGTCAATAGTCTATGCTCCGCTTGGGGCGAAGGGCCAAAGTAAGTAAGTACTGTAGTACGCAATTAAGGTGTGTAATGTACAGTTAATGAGTACAATGGATTCATCTCCACAAGCGCGAAAAGCATCCCCCAACAACGTCACAGTTTACTTCTCAATTTTAAGCAGAGTGTGAATTTACCGGCCTTCAAAAACGAGCGTTACGAAGAAATTCTCCAACTATAGCAACCTTGCTTTTGGGGGAACAAACACATACAATGTTGCTCTGTACATCGATACGTAACTTTTCAATGTACTCCACTTACTAAGTACCACATCAAGCACTCTCGTTTTGACACACCTGAAAGACAGACAGACAGACAGGCAGACAGACAGACGGACAGACAGACAGACAGACAGACAGACAGACAGATGGACAGACAGACGGACAGACAGACGGACAGGCAGACAGACAGACAGGCGGACAGACGGACAGACAGACAGACGGACAGACAGATAGCCGGACAGACAGACGGACAGACAGACGGACAGACAGACGGACAGACAGACGGAAAGACAAACAGACAGACGGACAGACACACACACATACACTGACACACAGACACACACACAGACAGACATAGACAGATGAACAGGCAGGCATGTGGAAGACGGACAGACAGGCAGACAAACAGACGGACAGACAGACGGACAGACAGATGGACAGACAGACAGACGGACAGACAGACAGACGGACAGACAGACGGACAGACACACACACACACACACTGACACACAGACAGACATAGACAGATGAACAGGCAGGCGTGTGGACAGACGGACATACTGAGCGACAGGCAAACAAACAGACACACTCACGGAGGAACTCGGTGAGAGCATTTTCCTTGTCGAGCCAGCAGGCGTTGCTGATCGCGGACTGCGGCTGACTGTTGAGGCAGCGAACCAACGTGTCCACGTGACTGCAAGAGAAAGGGTAATAAATTAAGTATATAACACTCTCCACAAAGTAGCGCACGTGAGATTGCAATTGCCTTCGGCCTCGGCCAATAAAGATGAAACCGATGACGACATCGTCAAGAATGGTCAACAAAAAAGATGAAACAGATTTTGTTTGTTTGTTTGCTTAACGCCCAGTCGACAACGAAGGGCCATATCAGGGCGGTATGAAACAGATGACGACATCGTCAAGAATGGTCAACAAAAAAGATGAAACAGATGACGACATCGTCAAGAATGGTCAACAAAAAAAGATGAAACAGATGACGACATCGTCAAGAATGGTCAACAAAAAAGATGAAACAGATGACGACATCGTCAAGAATGGTCAACAAAAAAAGATGAAACAGATGACGACATCGTCAAGAATGGTCAACAAAAAAAGATGAAACAGATGACGACATCGTCAAGAATGGTCAACAATAAAGATGGTCTTGCAACGAAGCATCAGGCATCGATTTTATAAACATGCTGTTCGTGCAAACGGAAAAATAAGTCAATGGGAGCTTTTTTTAAAATTAGTATTATTTATTCTTATTTAAGAACAATACATACGTAGGTTGGAGTCCTCTCTTTCATTCCGCCACACGCATCTGCGTTTGCCGTTGATCACTACTAAATTGGATGAGCCTTACAATCAGGAGATGGACTAGGGCCACACTGTGATTATCCCTGAATTACTTTAGAAATGTCTCATAGAGAATAAGGAATATGCCTATTGAACATGACTTCTTACCTCAGCTTACCTTTGTTCCACAGATCTGTTACAGGTATATAGTTTAGTTGTTGTAAGTATTAAATGTGAAGTCAAACGTAAAACATTCGTTCCTACTCTTCCAATCTGAAAAAAGCACAGAACTGCCATCTTATTTGCGAGTTCAGTAAGTTTTTTGAGTACATGTACCTTGCCTTTTAAATGCATGTAATTTTTATTTCTGCACATTACGATTGTAGAGCTTAGTTACAAATTGACCATGAGTCGTCGCAGTAATTGTCAACTTTGATTGGGTCTTTGAGAGGGAATGTTAACAATCGTTGTTTCGGGAAACACGAATCTGAAAACACAATGGTTCCTTTGATTAAACAAACAGCTTGATTGGTTTTGAGTTTAGCGTGCTATTAAAAAGTACTGTGGGCTATTGAACGGTAGTTCATATTAAACTCCTTCCACGTCCGTTTTAACGCTTTTATGGACCGCCGGCTTACTTTTCTGTGAATATTTTTTGCTGGGTGTCCAGCGCAGCTAAATGGCTACACTTCGGCTTAAATGTTAAGTGAACAGAGAAAAACAACCAAGCACAAAATTGAACTTTTTCTTCAGGAACAAGCTTGTTATCTGCATGGAAACAAAAGAATCAGATCCTATTTGGAGCCCTTCCCCTACTCCCGGCCTGTTAAGACCTTGCTTTCTCAGATTTTCTGTTCATAAACTTACCACCATTTTTATAGACTAACACTTTATAAGACCTGATTTTCTCAGATTTCCCAAGGTCTTTTCTACTTTTGTGTTCATGGGCCTCAACTCCTAACAGTTTTTACGTGTATGGCCATTTTTCCCCTGCAATTTAGACAGTGTTTTTCTGCTTTTTGAAGACATTTCAAGATTTAAAATGGGCAGGGGGGGGGGGGAGGGGCATGAGGGGTGGGGGCGGGGGGAGATGGGAGACAGAGGTCTACCGTAAATCCAATTTTACTCACGAGCATTGGAAGACGTTCACGCGGCAGTAAGGACGGTTGGCTTGGAGGTAGCTGAATTGATTCATGTGCGCCATTCCGAAGGTCATGGCACAGTTGTCGAACAGCTGCCTCTTCTCTGTCTGGCGACAGTAGGGCCTGGTGTTAGCTGTGTTGGCGTTGTTGCCGAATCCCGTGTTGTACGAGGGCTGACCCACACTGTTGGGCACAGCGTTGACGTTGAACATGGAGTTGGTGCGTGCTGCTTGTTGTTGTTGTGTTCGCTGTAGTTGTTGTTGTTGTTGTTGTTGATTCTGTTGCACGCCCAGGATGTCCATCAGGCTAGCCTGCCCTTGGGCTGTATATACAGGTAGATATAAAGACAGTGGATAGAGAGATGCACGTACAGCACTGTCTCGAAACTAACGCGATAGTCGGACAGAGTTGCGCCCCTGGAACGGCAGGTAGTTCCGGTTTGTGTTTGCAAAATATGGAACCGCATGACAATCCGCCCTTCAACTTCTTTACCCGCGTAGTTTGAACAGCAGACACACGCACGCACAAACTCACACACACACACACACACACACACACACACACAAACACACTCAAACACACTTACATACACATAGACAGAGATACACACACAAACACAAATAAACACAAACTCACACTCATGACTACTCCCACGACATACATGCTTAATGTAAAAAAAAAAGTGTATTACCTAGTACCTATATTTATAAGGAGACATCTTAGTGTTGATTCACATTTCCTTGCGGGGGAGCAAGGATGTACACTTACAAAATATGGGCAGGGTTCGAATTCTTGCATCCACGTTATCATCCAAGACAGACCTTAAAAACATCCGACAGCGATTGACCCCGAACATTGACATCACTAATATTTTGCTTATATTTTTGTGGGGGATTATTTCAGAATGTGTTGAAACAAGTGTGAAAAAATGAGAGAAATTATTAGGACAGACTTTATGATACAGAATTGTGAATGTGATGACATGCCAAGAATTAGATAAACGAAGGTTGGGTAATTGAAAGGGGTATCTAACCGGTCAGTTACAATCACAGGACCTATTTTGGAAGTGGTATAAATCCATGGTTTACGTTTGTTGTGATGATGTTTCTGTTTCTTGTGACTTGTCTTTCCGATATAGCAGAGAATAGTGTTATTTCAGGACGTTTTCTTAAGCTAAAATTAGATCTGTTTCTCGATTCGCATCAACTTATCTCCTGGAGCATTCGCTCGATTTTACCCCCAAAGAACACAATACTGAGCAGATTCCACACAATCACATATATATACAAAAAAAATTAAAACAATTCACCGTGTCATTTTTGCACTGACCTGCAAAACGTACTTAGGGTTAGAAACCCCATTTTGACAATAATTCAAATAGAAACACATCAACACAACAAACGTAAACCAGGGACTAATACCACTTCCAAAATAGGTCCTGTGATTGTAATTAATTGGACAGATACCCCATTTAATTACACAACCCTCGTTTATCTGATTCTTGGCAAGTCATCATATTCAACATTCTGTATCATACAGTCTGTCCGATTGATTTCTCTCATTTCTTCACACTTGTTTCCACACACTCTAAAATTATCACAGGAAAAATAATAGCGAAATGTTTTTTTGGTCAATCGGTGGCCGATGCAGTGCAGGGGTCACAGGGGTCATAGCACTGCTGAATCAACGATTTGTGTTTTTGTTCAAGATTGCGATATTAACAGTAAAAAGCTTTACACAACTTTCTCATCGTTGTTTGTTTGTGCGCGCACGGGAGCGTGTGTGTGTGTGTGTGTGTGTGTGTGTGTGTGTGTGTGTGTGTGTGTGTGTGTGTGTGTGTGTGTGTGTGTGTGTGTGTGTGTGTGTGTGTGTGGATAGCGATTCCCAGAAAACTACTTGACAGATGTTCACGAAACTGTACATTTGAATTCTTCCGGATTATAACCAGTTCATTTTATTGTTGTTTCGAGAAATGTCTTGCTTGGTGTCTTTTTTCTCTCATAAATTCAAACAATTATAGATGCTCTGTGATTTTTATTTTAGCCTCAGAAACAATCCCCTAGTAATCCCTTATATAGCTATTCTGATGGACACGTGGGGGAATTCGGGGGCCGCTGTGATTGGATGGTCTCTTCCGATCATCAAAGCATAATGCTACGGAAGTCGGCCATTTTTGTCAATATCCAAAAGCATATTGTCAATAACAAAGACGCATGGTTCCGGTTAGGGGGAAGAATTTACCCGATGCTCCCCAGCATGTCGTAAGAGGCGACTAACGGATTCTGTTTCTCCTTTTACCCTTGTTAAATGTTTCTTGTCTGGAATGTAGTCAATTTTTGTAAAGATTTTAGTCAGGCGGTATGTAAGAAATGTTAAGTCCTTTGTACTGGAAACTTGCATTCTCCCAGTAATTACCCCATATCCTACCATGCACGCTTCACACGTGCATTAAAAAAGTTGAAGAATTTAGTGGCAATGAAAGCGAGATTACTTTTGATTTTGATGTGCCGCGATTGCTGATAGAGTTGTCTACCTTTTCAACACCCCTTCCCGCTTCCTGCTTGCAAAACTCACACGTGGAAACATCTTTTCTGCAGCAGACTCGAAAAAATGACTTCGAAATCTTCACGTCAATCTCAGTAAGTGCCATTTATTTACAAAAGCAGTTATTTTGCTAATGCTTGCACTTTTATTTGCATGGACATCTATGGAAAAACATGTTAGATTCGATTTGTGTGTAGGATGAAAGTTCCATGGAACTTTTGATCGAAGTAAAAGGTAACGTCTCTGCACGCTTCAAGCGTGCATGGTAGTGAAAGGCCCCTATATTTAGTGCTGGGCCACGTACGCTTCACGCGTGCATGGTAGCGAGAGACCCCTGGATGTTGTGTACTTACATACTCTATAAACATGCACATAGTAAAATGCTTTTGACTTTCAAATAAACATGCAGTGGCGGCTCCAGTGGTGCGGCGTAGGGGGCACTATTTCTTGTTCTTTTGATGATAATATTGTGTTCTTTTGATGCTATGTTCGTATTGTGTTCTTTTGACGCTATGTTCGTGTCTCTGCTCTCCCCTTGCAGACAACAACACACTGGACCCAAACGACAAGGTCAGCAAAGTCAGGGCATTCCTCTCGATGATCAACGAGAGGTGTCTGTTGTATTTCCCTGAGCAGCAACATCTCTCAATCGATGAGAGCATGGTCCCCTATTTCGGACACCACTCGACAAAACAATTCATCCGAGGGAAGCCAATTAGATTTGGTTTCAAACTGTGGACCCTCGCTGACCCGCTTGGGTACGTTGTTCAATTCGAACCGTACACTAGGGCTGGCGGTGGTCAACCATACGGTCGTCTTGGTCTCGGGGGAACGGTGGTCAAAGATCTGATTTCGGAGCTTCCACAACGCCCTTATCACCTGACGTTTGACAACTTCTTCACATCTCTTCCACTGCTGAGTGATCTTGCGGCTAACAGCATAGGGGCGACAGGAACAATCAGGAAGAACCGCATAGAACACCTGCCCAATGAGAGATGCCACCCGGTTCGCCAAAGAAGACCGTGGTACCCTTGACTTCCGTCATGACCGACGCAGCAACGTACTGGTTGTGGAATGGAACGACAACAGTTTAGTGACCGCGGCGAGCAACTGCGATCGTGTGATGCCGCTTGCGTGAGTTCGGCGCTGGTCAAGAGCACGTCAGTTTGTTCAGATACAGCAGCCAGATCTGATCAGAGTGTACCGCAACGCAACCATGGGTGGAGTTGACAGGGCAGATCAAAATATCAATGCCTATCGCATCTCTTTGCGCACCAAAAAGTGGTGGTGGCCATATTTTGCACATGTGCTGGAACTCGTGATGCAGAATGCGTGGCTGTTGTTCCGGAGAACAGATGCACACACCGCCGAGCCTCTCGACTTGCTTGCCTTCTGGCGACGCATTGTGCAAGTCTACCTGATGCGGCATGGAGCCATTGCCAAGCCACGGCGTGCTGCTCGACTTGCTCTGCCTGCCGTCCACAGAGTGCCAGACGAAGTCAGGTTTGATGGCGTCGCCGTCGGTCATTTCGCTGGTCCATCGCAGACAACAAAGCGGTGCGCACTGTGCAAGAAGAACACCAAGAAACTCTGCCTGAAATGCACAGTTGGACTTCACAATCAGTGCTTCAATGCGTTTCACGGCATCCACTGAGATGACGCTCTGCTCAACTTGCCATGTCTACAGAGCTCAAAGTTGAAACTTATGAGTTTGAGGAACTATTTGTGAACTGTAGGTCTTGTCATCACTACTTTGTGTTTGTTCGTATCATTTGTTTGTGAAGTTTTGGAGATAAAAAAAAAACACGTACCAGGCCTCTTGATACCATGCACTCTCTGAGCGTGCATCATGAGAACACTTATACGTACCCGTTGGCTACCATGCACTCTTCAAGCGTGCGTCCTCAAAAACTCATAAGAAAAATAAAAGTTCAAATGTTATGATTATATTTGTGTTATAGAGTGTGTTTGTGATGGTAAAAAGCGAAAAAAAATCAAAATTATCTAAAAAAAAAATGTTGGTAGGATATGGGTTAAGGTGGTGTGTTGTGCTGCGTTGCGGGCCCCTGGAGCGGATTTTTGATTAGTGCTTTTGTGAACAAGAAACAATTGACAAGTGGCTCTATCCCCTCTCCCCCCTTTCCCCGTCGCGATATAACCTTCGTGGTTGAAAACGACGTTAAACACCAAATAAAGAAAGAAAGAAATCTGTACCACACGAGTGTTTCAATCGACAACAACAAACACTGACAACTTTGACAACTTGACATTCTTCTCGGGAATGTTTTTCAGCTTTACAAATGTCGATAGCATACCTTTTTCTGCTAACTTCCCGATGAAACAGGACTAAACCAATTATTTTCTGTCCCTAAACACCACAATATGCCCAATGTCGAAAGATGTAGTACAAACAGGGGAGTACAACGGAACAGCCGTTTTTGTGTGCCTGTGTGAGCTCAGTTGCCGACTAACACAAACTTTCGCATTCGGCTTTTCTTATCTCGTAACTCCACACTAAATACCCCACTTCCCCTCTGAAGTATTGATGTACAACCCATGGCACTAACATTCATGTAGTCGTTTATAATTGAGGTTGAAAAATTCGCTTCATGACGAGACAAGTATAAATGCCATTCACCCAAACTGAAAACTTCTTTGCCGTCTGCTCGCGTTGTACGGATTAGCTGTTCTCTTCTCCTCCCCTTGTTGCATCCTAGTTCTTCAGTTGTTTCTAGTTTTCCGTTGATGTTGTGTTTTGGTCTTCTTCATAAGTAGTCTT
This sequence comes from Littorina saxatilis, assembly GCF_037325665.1. Classification (NCBI taxonomy): domain Eukaryota; kingdom Metazoa; phylum Mollusca; class Gastropoda; order Littorinimorpha; family Littorinidae; genus Littorina; species Littorina saxatilis. Next base: position 9,507,593 of record NC_090246.1, on the reverse strand, counting down.
GTTCAAAATTAAAAAATCTCAAACTTCTTTTTGTTGTATACGAATGAACTAATAAAAAGCTGTTTAACAGCTGTGTTGTCAAATCAAGTTTTTTTTCAAAGTCAGTGTGGCGCCTGCGCAAAACTAATGCGCATAAGAAACGGCGTCTGCTATCAAAACCTGAGATCAACGCATCGACGCAAAAACTGTCATTTTGTAAGTTCGGAACAACAAATCAAGGTCAGAACAGC
>NC_090246.1:9482363-9504863 GCF_037325665.1 Littorina saxatilis | reverse complement strand
GTAATTACTAAGTATTTAGGCACCCAGAGAGAGGGTGAGAGAGGAGAAGGGAGATACAAGGCTGGAGTGTAATTGCATGACTGTCATGTCATCAGTGTAGACTTAAAACACACACACACACACACACACACACACACGCACGCACGCACACACACACACACACGCACGCACACACACACGCCCCCCCCCGCACACACACACACACAATCCACACCCCCATCCCACCCCCACACACACGCCACGAAGGTAAAACAAAAATCTGCATTTTTATAAATAAGATGTGGACCTAAGTCCTCTGTTGACAGTGGATGACGGAATGAAAGTAATTTCTCTTCGACTTAAACCCAAATGACATTTTCTGCACACGATGTGCAGAATGTTCGTTTTAATTACCAAGTATTTAGGCACCCAGTTCTTCCCTTGTCAGGATGCTGAAGGGACCAAAGCACGGACACTTGCATTCAGTGTTGAGAACCATCGTTTTCATTGCACGATGTATCAACACGCATTGTGGGTAAGTCATTTCTATAACCTGGATTGCTTTGAAGACTAGAATTAGCATTTGTATTTTCTTTGATTATTTTCATCGGTTGTTCATTCGTTGTTCTGTATTTACAATGCGAGTAAAATTCAAGAACATTTTCAAAAATGAACTCTCTCTTCGAAAAAGTTATTTCTCTCGAACATGAAACTTACGTTTACGGAATGAATCGGATCTCAATGTCAAAAATTCGCTTTTTATCATATTTCTATCTCCATTTTAACACATTGTCACGGCTGTCTCCGTCTTCAAAGTTTTGTACTTTGCAACAGTTTCCATACATTTGGGGAAATGTTCTTGAACATTACCTGCAATTTTATGACATTATGTACACAGCGAAACCCCCCGCGGGTTAGGGGGAAGAATTTACCCGATGCTCCCCAGCATGTCGTAAGAGGCGACTAACGGATTCTGTTTCTCCTTTTACCCTTGTTAAGTGTTTCTTGTATAGAATATAGTCAATTTTTGTAAAGATTTTAGTCAAGCAGTATGTAAGAAATGTTAAGTCCTTTGTACTGGAAACTTGCATTCTCCCAGTAAGGTAATATATTGTACTACGTTGCAAGCCCCTGGAGCAAATTTTTGATTAGTGCTTTTGTGAACAAGAAACAATTGACAAGTGGCTCTATCCCCCCTTTCCCCGTCGCTATATAACCCTTCGTGGTTGAAAACGACGGTAAACACCAAATAAAGAAAGAAAGAAAGTACACAGCGAAGGAGCGCAGAAAGCTAGACTAATACGGATTTTATGTCAAGAACTGAATATACTTTGTTGGCACGCCTCTTCTTTGATGAATAATTTGATTAGAATTATGTGGACACAACATTTTCAATTCTTTCGAGTTTTGTGAAGACTTGGTCGACGAAGTGCGTTGGAGATTACAAAGCATAAGCTTTGTTTAAAACCGAAGAGCTAAAACAGATACGATGCTAACGTTTCTGTCCGGCACAGTATTAGGTTAAGCTTAAGATAACAAAAATACAAACATATTTCTTACTTGTCAAGATTTTTCTGTGCATGCACTTATTTAGCTTCAAATAGGATTTTGACTTTTCATGATATTGGGTTCATTTGTACAAAATCAAGCGCACCCTAAATAGAAACACGAACATTCCAAGCATTCATCCCCCGAGAGCGGCGTATGGCTGCCTAATGTCGAGGTAGAACATCATCTGTTCCTGATTGGCGGCTTATTTAAAGTACTGCACTTTACCCTCGGAATACATTGTTTACTTCTGCGCAGCATATTGTGCGTACGGCACCTTACCCTCGGAATCAATATTCTTCCTCAATACTATTCTTTAATGTTCTATGCTAATAATAATACAAATACGAAAAGGAACGCAATGAGAATGTTTGCAAGATGGTTTAATTCTTCCAATGATCGTCAGAAAGTGACAAAAAAAACCAGGAGGCTCAAATCCATTTTCTCCAAAGCATGGAAAAAAGGCTGTTGCTGTCAATTTCAACCTTGTGCTAGTTAATGTGCGAAAGGTAGTATATCTTTAAGTAATGTATCTCGAAAACGACACCCGCATCATAAAACTGAAGAACAGGTTGGGAGAAATCGTCTCTTAGCATCCCAATACTTGAGAAAAGGTTGTAGGTGAGAATTCGACCCCTGGGCTACCCAAAGTACTAAATGTACCATAACGTAAGGTAGTATATCTTCAGGTACTATATTTACAACAGGGCAACCGCATCCTATAACCGGAGAAATTCTCTCTTAGCATCCCAACACTTGAGAAAAGGTTGTAGGTGAGAATTCGACCCCTGGGCAACCCAAGGTACTAAAGGTACTATATCTCAAGGTAGTATATCTTCAGGTACTATATTTACAACAGGGCAACCGCATCCTAAAACTGGAGAAGAGGTTGTAGGTGAGAATTCTACCCTTGGGCTATCCAAGGTACTATATCTCAAGGTAGTGTATCTTCAGGTACTATATTTACACCAGGGCAACTGTATCCTAAAACTGGAGAAGAGGATGTAGGTGGTGAAATGGTCTCTTGGCTAACACAAAGTGCAGGCAAGTCAAGTGAGTGGAAGGGGTGGTTAGAACGCGAGTCCTCCCATCTGGTACATCATGAGGAGAGGCATGGCGATACGCCGAATGATTGGCATGAGGAATGTCATGGGGTGGTTGTTGATCCCAACTCCTGAACGCGGTCTTTGCTCTGAAACAATACAAAACGATCATGTCTGAACGGTCACTTTTTGAAGGCGTTGAAAGGAAATATTGATTTTAAAGTTTCACAACATTTTGATAAGGGTTTGGCCCCAGGGGGGGCTTATAAACCACACAGCAACAAATGTAATCTAATATTGAACACGCATGCAGATAATTATACTTATCACAAATCTTTACAATTGGAAAAGTCATGTATAATCCATAGTCAAAGCAACAAGCCGATTGGTTAATCATTCTGTCCTGTCCGTCCCTTCCTCGAACCCCCCATCTGTTTCTTCCTCCTTTCTTCCCGCCATTCCTTTATCTCTCCCTCCCTCCCTTTAAGGACATGTTCTAAGAAAAGGCGTAGCCATAAACCTCTATCCTTGGAAAATAATGTTCCATCATCATCATCATCATCATCATCATCATCATCATCATCATCATCATCATCATCCCTCCGAAACGTTCTCCATCCATCTCCCCATATTTCCTTCTTGTCCTCAATCACGCACCCACCCCCCCCCCCCCCCACTTAATCCATCGATCCCTCCATCCCTCACTGTATTGATCTATCTCTCTCAGATCACCCATCATTCTCTCCCTCCGCCCATCCACCCATCCTCCCGACACCATCTTTCCATATACCTATCTCTTCCTCCACCCACCTATCCCTCCTTCTAAATTAACATCCATCTGTATCTCCATCCGTCTAGCCCTCCATCCCTCTCTCCCTTCTTCCATCCATCAATCCTTCAATCTCTCTCCTCCTCCTTCTCCAAATCAGTCCATCCATCCACCTTTCCTCCCTCCGTCCCGCAATCCATCCTTCCATATTATATTCTTTTCAACCGCCCTCCTTCCATCCATATATCCAGCCATCTATCCATCCCACAACTATCAGTCAAACTACTGTGTACTCACCAACAGTCAAAAAATCGACCGAGTTATTCTGACACTGGTTCTTAATGTCCTGGAACTGGCAAGGTATTTGGTAGTTATCTGAAGACAGAAGAACGGCGATTTCAACAAAAATCTAAAAACAAATAAAAACAAATAATATTGCTTGTGTCTTCCGAGCGAGGTTATGGAAAATTTGTCAGATACGTTTATTTTATGCAATGTAAATGCTTTTCCCTTCTGTCAACGAAAACGACCGCTGGGTCGAAGATCAGTGAACGTAGCGTTTTGTTTTGCTATAAATATAACATTCCAATATCATACCTTTCTTGTTTTTAAATTTAGTCAAGTTTTGACTAAATGTTTTAACATAGTCGGGGAATCGAGACGAGAGTGTGGTGTATGTGTATACGTATATATGTATGTATGTATGTATGTACAAGAATTTGAAAATATATAGAAAAGTATTGTTTACTCTAAAAATGTGATCACAATTAACGAAATCAAAATCACAGGAAAAACTGACAGTCGCACAGAACATCCGGAAAACTAACAGAAGAAACATAAACACACACACGCGACATAAGACAAATGTCGGCAATGTTTTTACAGAGTGACGTTAAATAAACGATATTATCATCAAGACGCGACAGTATACGGCTTATGCAGACATACACACGAATACACAGAAAGACAAAGCTAGAAGGACAGGCATGCGATTGAACAGAACGACATACTGAGCGACAGGCAAACAAAGAGACAAGACACACTCACGGAGGAACTCGGTGAGAGCATTTTCCTTGTCGAGCCAGCAGGCGTTGCTGATCGCAGTCTGCGGCTGACTGTTGAGGCAGCGAACCAACGTGTCCACGTGACTGCAATCGAGAGGGTAATACATTCAGTATATCACCCTCCGCAAAGTTATAACAAAAACAATGATAGTAATGTACACTCACGCACACAATTAAATCCAATTAGTACAGTTAAATACAGTGACTATCCAAACAATTTACATACAGGTACAATGTGAAAACCTACAGAGTTACCACATATATATTGAGATAAAATACACACAGTTTCCACACAATAAAAAAAAACTCAATTAGAAGCGCAGGTGATTGCAAATCACTTCGTCCTCTGTCAGTTGAGATAAAACAAGGAATAAAGCGTTGGTCTGACTTTAGCATTCAGTTGGTACGAACGGAAACATAAGCCCATTGGACTGATTGGAGACGATTACCAAACAATTATTATGATTTACTTTTATTCAAGAACACTGAACACATAGGTTGGGGGTCATGTCTTTCATTTAGCCTCATACAACTGCGTTTGCCATTGATCACTCCTAATTAGATGGCCCTAAAAAAACCAGGATGGACTGGGGAAACACTGTGATTTTCTCTGAACCACTTAAGAAATTTCTAATGGAGGATAAGGAATATGCGTATTGGAATTCCAAACCATTCAGATCACCTCTTGTTCAACACATTCCACCGTAAATCCGATCTTACTCACGAGCATCTGAAGACGTTCACACGGCAGTAGGGACGGTTGGCTTGGAGGTAGCTGAATTGATTCATGTGCGCCATTCCGAAGGTCATGGCACAGTTGTCGAACAGCTGCCTCTTCTCTGTCTGGCGACAGTAGGGCCTGGTGTTAGCTGTGTTGGCGTTGTTGCCGAATCCCGTGTTGAACGAGCGCTGACCCACACCGTTGGGCACAGCGTTAATGTTGAACATGGTGTTGGTGGGTGCTCCTGGTTGTTGTTGTGTTCGCTGTTGTTGTTGTGGATTGTTGTTGTTGCCGCCAAGGATGTCCATCAGGCCAGACTGCTGCAGTTGGGCTGTAGATACATGTAGATAAAGACAGCGGTAGACAGAGAATATAACGGATGTACAGAAGGTTGGGTTGAGAGATGGACGTTTAGATCAAGTCAGACAAGACAGACTGACAGACACAGACACAGACAGACAGACAGACAGAGAGACAGAAAATAACACATATGCACACGCATACTCACGTACATACCCGTATACATACATTGGTTACACACACACACACACACACACACACACACACACACACATATATATATATATATATATATATATGCACACACACACACACACGCACGCACGCACGCACACACACACACACACACACACACTCACAAACACACACACACACACATAGACATACAGCGTTGTCTCGGTAGACGGGTTTCGGTCAGCCATGACTTGTCTCGATTTAGACTAGTCTTGTAAGCTCAGTTTTGATGTTTTGGCCAACAGATTGATCAGATGTTTTGATATCGCTTTACACGACTAGCTTTCCAATAGGACATGCACCTTTTAGTACATCATGGAAACAACTCCCTTTGTATAGAATATTCATCTTTGCGTTTAGTAATCTTGTTAAGGACTGACCGAGAAAAAAAAATACAAAAGAAAAGAAAAAAACTGAAAAATTGCGCATAGAAAAAAGCAACGAAAAGCAAATACTGCTGACAAATTGTGAGGCAGTTCTATCAGGAAGATAGATTGTCCTAGAAGATTGTAAAACAAGTCGCGTAAGGCGAAATTACTACATTTAGTCAAGCTGCCGAACTCACAGAATGAAACTGAACGCACTGCATTTATTCACCAAGACCGTATAGCATTGTCAGTTTCCCGCTCGTGGAAAAGGCAGTGACATTGACTAGCCAGTATAGCGCGGTAGTGGTTGCGCTGAGCAGGATAGCACGCTTTTCTGTATCTTTACATACACCACGACCCTCGTCTCGATTCCCCGTCTATGTTAACACATTTGGTCAAAACTTGACTAAATGTAAAAAACGAACCCACACCGTTCAGTCAGATATTACACCACAGGCCTGTTCAGGTGTTTTTTTCGTAGAATTAGAGCATATAGTTTTACTTGGACATATACCACAAATAAACAGCATGGTTGATTTTTGTGGTTTTGCTGAAGTGAACTGATTGACGCATTTGTCACGAAGTAATTTTAACACACAATTGCCACTCTTTACATGAAACTGTTCACTTTTGGTAGATCTTTCATTGAAAGATGTTCTCGTAGCTCATCTAAAATCCTGTACAGATCTATAGGGCTGAACAAGATCGCGTACACAAGAAGGAATTTATTGTTCATGTAGTTGATGGAAGCATCAGGGATAAAGAAGAACGCTTTAATGCATAGCTTTAATGAAAGGAAGGGTATCACTGATTCTGAAGTAGACCCAATAACTTCCCATCTCCCAGTAATCCCGTGTATCATTCATATGTCGTCTTGTAATGGTCATTGCCGTCGTTAATCTAATCGGTCAACCAGTCGTCATCATCATCATCATCATCATCATCATCATCATCATCATCATCATCATCATCATCATCATCATCATCACCAGCAGCAGCAGCACAGTAGCAGTTACATACCAACGAACTTGGAGTAATAACCAACTGAATAGGAACAGTGAAAACACATCGTGGTTAATGTTGAAAATAAAATTTAAATACGTGACTGAACTTGTCACGTCCAGGTGCACGGAGCCCTTGGGGCTTTCAGTCATGCCTCAGGCTTTGAAACAAATACCATGTTTTTATTGTAATTCAATCAAGTTGGCGTTTTAATGAAACAGATCCTGTGATTGGTCAGAATGCCCCAACTCATTAAAAATTACCGGTCATTAATTGTCGATAACCACTCGCTAAAAAAGCCATTAACCACCTGCTGGCGAGGTGCATTGATACAACCTCAACTAGTCTCGGTTAGCTTTTAGGGTCATTTTGCAAGTAGGAAATATGAAGGCCAACGAAATACAGAGACCATAAGGTATGCGAAGTGATGACGTCGAATACGTGACGTAATTTTTTTTTTTTTTGTTTTTTTTGTTGTTGTTGTTTAACCTCAGTTGCATGCAGGTTTGCTACTACAATTATTTTTTGCCTTTTTATTTTTTATTTTTTATTTTTATTTTTTCGTGTGTGGCTTGGAGCAAACCTTCTTCATAGGTCTTTTCTTTTCTCAGTCAAATGTGTACATTTTTAAATCAACAAGCTTTATCAGTAAACTAATATGTTTAAGTAAATAAATAAAAATAATCATAACATAAATTTATTCCTAATGTTCAGCTCAGTTTCCAATAATACACCCAAATCTAACTTTTTCCCATATTTAAATTTTCCAATGGTCATTTTGGTGATTAAAATACAATAATTCACAAAATAAATATAATCATTTTTCAAACTTTCCCTAAAATAACCCAAAAATACATTTTCTTCATTCAAAATAATGGCAACATGTATTTTCTTATTTAAACAAAATCTTTACATATTTTCCAACCCTTCATCACCTCTTGGCAACTAAAAAAGAAATGTTCAAGAGTGTCTAATTTATTACAAAATTCACATTTATTCGATGTTCGTAATCCCATTTTGTTTAATAAAATATTGGTTGGATATATTCTATGTAATAATTTCCAGTGCAGCAGACGTAATCTTTCTTCTTTTGTGCTGTTAACAGCCAATAACCAGTTTCTTTTATCCAAATCTACATTATGTTTTCGTTTCCAAAAATCACAGGCACTCGGAATCTGGACATCAAGATCAACTAAACATGCTCTAATAAACTTTGCTGTTATTTTTCCACCATTAATAATGAAATCCTGCAATGTAAAATATTGATATGGTAATGTGTCTGTGCGTCTGGATTTTAGTGCTGTGCATAATGCATTATATTCAAACTGTCTGGATGGTGTATAACCCACTTTTTCACATAAATCTTCAAAAGAAATAATAATACCATTTTCATTCATAACATCCTTTACAAATGAGATATTATGTTTTATAAAATCTTTAAAAAATAGGCATTTATGTTTAAATTGAATATTCATATTGTTCCAAATGCATTGGTCCTTCAAATGTACTGGTTCAAAATTATACTTTTCACAGAAAACACTTTTATTGTCAAGCCAAGTTAATAACACTTGTTTCCAAAACAATGATCTGCAACTATTGAGGCCATTCATCGTTTTCGAAGATGCATTTGAGTCAAAGCACGATAAACCAATGCCCAGACATGCCAGACAATATCTTGGAATAACAGACCAATACTTTTGTGTGGAGTTATGCAAATTAACAAGCCAGGAAATCATAAATGAATTGTGCATATCTACTACGTTTATCATATTCAAACCACCATAATCTTTTTCTTTACACATAACTGTTCGTCTTAAGCAGATTCTCAGGGATGCGGTGCTTCGAGTCACGCAAGCCATCACTGCTGCCAAGGTCGAGCACTTCCACGACCGCATCGTCAACGCCTCATCATCCAGGGAGCTGTTCTCCATCATGTCCTCTCTCCTGGGCTCCTCCCCCGCTTCCCCCTTACCCACTGCTCACCCACCACAGGATATCCCGGAGTTATTCTCGGAGTTCTTCAAGGACAAGATTGACAAGCTTCGAAAAACACTCGATCAGCAGCCCTTCGTCCCGTCACCACCCTCCCCTTCCTTCTCCGGCTCCCCCCTCACGTGCTTTCAGCCTGTCACTCAAAACCACGTCAAGCGACTCATCACCAAGACGGCCATCAAGACCTGCGAGCTAGACCCCCTGCCAGGCTTCCTCTTCACCAAGTGTCTGGACAAGCTCCTGCCGTCTATCACAGATATCATAAACATCTCCCTGGCCACAGGCGTCGTTCCCGACTGCTTCAAGTCTGCCGTTGTCCGCCCACTCATCAAAAAACCCGGCCTTGACGTCAACGAGTTGAAGAACTACCGTCCTGTGTCCAACCTGCCCTTCCTCTCCAAGCTTCTGGAGCGTATCATCCTGGAGCAGTTGAGCGCCCACCTGTCTCGGAACTCGCTGATGCCAGTGTATCAGTCAGCGTACCGCCCTCACCACAGCACCGAGACGGCGCTCCTGCGAATCACCACGGACCTCCTGAACGCAACAGATAGCGGTCTCGTCTCTGCCCTTGTGCTGCTGGACCTTTCCGCGGCCTTCGACACGATCGACCACCAGCTACTCGTCGATCGCCTCAGTTCCACGTTCGGCATTCACGACACCGCCCTCTCTTGGTTCCGGAACTACCTCCAGAACCGCTCTCAGACTGTCACCACTGATTCGTTCTCTTCTCAGCCTGTCCCTGTCCGCTTCGGCGTCCCACAAGGATCTGTCCTCGGCCCTGTCCTTTTCACCCTGTACACCCAACCCCTCTCCCTGGTCATCGAACGCCACGGCCTGAACTACAACTCCTTTGCCGATGACACGCAGCTCCAGAACAGCGCCAAGCCGGAGGACGTTGACGATCTCCTTGGATCCATCTCCAGTTGTTTCACTGACATCAAGAACTGGATGACTGAGAACAAGTTGAAGCTGAACAGTGAGAAGACGGAGGCCCTTCTCGTTGGAACACGACAGAAGATTGCTTCCCTCACTGTGACCGACCTCCAGCTGGATGACGCGACTGTTCCATTCTCCCCTGCTGTCAAGAGCCTTGGCGTCTTTCTCGACTCCACTCTCTCCATGCAGACACACATCTCCTTCATCATCAAGTACACGCAGCCCTCCGACCGTCCCCTTCGTTCTGCTGCTGACCCTCTCCGCCTCCACATCCCTCGCTCGAAACTCGCATCTGCTGGTCAGCGTGCATTCCCTTCCGCGGGCCCGTCCGTCTGGAATTCCCTGCCGCTTGAGCTTCGCCAGAGCCCCTCTCTTGACGCGTTCAAGAGTAGGTTGAAGACTCAGTTCTTCCCGTAGCTGGCTGCGACTTTCATGCTCGACGTGATGTGTTGTGCCCCAAAAGACATTCTTGTGCTGTGCTCTGTGAGAGGTGTTTTCTTTGTGCTTAATATTATTTTGTTTGGACCTAGCTATTGATGTGTACATCGTTGTTAAACAGTTGTTTGTTCTATGTTTACCAGGGTTTGCTAGTGTGTGATAGGGTTCGTGTCCGTCTGAAGATGTTAGTTTCTTTGTTAGTCCTATGTTGACAACTCTTTGACAAGCGCTTAGAACTGTACCCACGGAATACGCGCTATATAAGCTTCATTTTGATTGATTGATTGATTGATTACTTTTTCAAATGCGCGCCTATTTGAATACTTTTTCTTCCAAATAAACCTAAACAAAATGGAATTGATATGGTGTAACACATGATGAGGTACTGCCAGAGACTGGAAAATATAAACGAATTGAGATATAAGAAAGGTTTTAACAATACAAATTTTACCTTGTATACTTAAATTTCTTTTTGACCAATTGGCGATTATTTGTTGTATTCGTTGAATTTTCTTTGACCAGTTTTCCTCTAAAGACGATGCGGGTATATTGTTTGGAAAAATAATTCCAACAATTTTTACTTTACGTTTCCATTTAAGACCAAAATACTGATCTGTACACAACTTTTTGGACCCTATCCACATGGCTTCCGTTTTGTTAACATTCACTTCCAAGTTGGAAAAACGTTTAAATATATTCAAAATGTATAACGCCCTTTCTAGATCTATTTTATCATGCAAAAAAAGAGTGACGTCATCAGCATATAATAGCAGTTTTAGGACCGTGATTGGTGATACCTCTAAGGGTGACATAGGCAGATGGATACCCTTAATAGCTTCATCAGATCGAATCTTGTTCGCCAACATTTCAAGGGCAATAACAAAAGCCATTGGCGAGAATGGACATCCTTGACGAATGCCATTTTCCACAGGAAATGGTTCGGATATCCACCCTGTATAATTAATACAACTTTGACTATTGTTCATCAGGACAGAAGCCCATTTTTTAAAGTTATCCCCAAAACCAAATTTATCAAATGCAAACAAAATATAATCTTTGGATATGGAATCAAAGGCACGTCGAACGTAAACTGCTAATAAAACTCCAGGTTTATCCATTGTGTTCATAATATCTATGGTATCATCAATGAGTCTAATCATGTTACTTATTTTTCTTCCTTTCATAAAGCCAACTTGATTTTCATGAATAATATCACCTATTACAGTGGAAAGTCGCAATGCTAAACATTTTGCAATTATCTTGTAATCTGTATTTGTCAGAGATATTGGTCTCCAATTGCCGAGATCGTCCCTAGGTAAATCTTTACCTTTATGAATTAAGGTCAGAACAGCTTGTTTTTGAGTGGGCGATAATTCGCCATTAACAAATGATGCTACAAATGAGGCATGAACTACATCCCTTATCTTCAACCAAAATACTTTATAAAAACAGGTAGTGAGACCATCAAGACCTGGGGCTGAATCGTTATTTAATAATTTAAGGGCAATAGTTAATTCCTTCCTGGTAATCTCCGAGTCCAATTCACCTTTTTGGTCATTGGAGAGAAATGGTATATTTAAATCTTGTACAAATTCGTTTGCGCTCATCTGGTTAAATTCCGCACTTTTTTCATATGAGTCTTTAAAAAATCGTACTTGTTCTTTCATAATCTCTTTCTGTGTATTAAATACCCTCCCGTCGTCTGTCTGTAAACGATCCATAATTTTCATGTGACGTAAGTTGATGCATGAATTCTTTCGGACTACGTCAGTCAATTCCAAAGATCGCTATTGTGATGACAAGAACTTGTTTTAGAGTTTGCTGTCCAGAAACCCGTCAAAAAAGAAGGGAAAATGTATGTGAAAGAAAACAAGACAGGAGCAGAGTGATAAAATAGGAATACAGAGACATATTTCTTGGTACTTGACCCTTGCAGGTAGGTGGACTGAAAGTAGTGTGTAAACAGAACAGAACCAATTCTGTCTGTTTACCATCGCATGAAAGCAGGAAAGAGATCGTCGTCAGATTGAATTACAATAACATTAACATGCTTCCATTTGAAACTACTCGGTCCTCATCGTGGATTGACACCCTCCCAAAGTCTAATTGAAGCCCTCCGTCGCTTCGCTCCGTCGGGCTTCAATTAGCTTTGGTCGGGCGTCAATCCACGATGACGACCTCAAAGTTTCAAAAGGAAGCATGTTAATGTGTAATTGACTTTCATGTACGGAGTCAAAAACTGCAGTATTTTACGAAGTCATTTTGATCATTCTCCGGGCAGGAAAGCGTGGCCCTCATTCAGGCTTACATCAGATCCCGCATGTGAACTAATTACATCAAAAGTCTACATGGGAGTCTATTAATCTCGGCGAGAGGGGGTATTCTTTTTATTGTGGGTACTTTACGTCAAGACATTGTGTTTGATTACGTAAACAAAAAAAGTGGTATGTGGGTCCATTTTTGCTTACCGCACACAGCCGTCAAACCCATAACGTGTTCACGGGAAATGTTCGTTACAAGTTGGCGGGAAATTCGAAATGACAAACCGGATTAAGTTTCGTTTGACTGGCAACACTAAAGGTACGCGTAGCAATCTGTGAGATAGTTGTGAGATAGTTGTGTAAGGCTTTTAACTGTTTATACCCTAATCTGCTTCACGAAAGACACATCGTTGCTTTGGCAATGCTGTGACAGTCCTGCATTGCATCTTTAAGATCTGTTAAAACCTAATTTTGCAATAAAAAACACAAATATCACAGACAACTCAGCCACACTTACCTTGCACCAAAGCAGTCACACCCAAAACAAGAACTAACACACAAGTCCACATTTTGTTTTCTTTCTGTGTCCTGCCTACAGATAATGCTAGACCTTCAGTGGCAACAGTGGGTGCAGCCTGCTAGTTTTTATACCTGACAAGGGTGGCTGTGCAAACATTTAAAAATCACACACAAAGGCTTTTTCCCCTCTCAAAAGACACCATTTACTCCCCTGAAACGCCCCTGCCCCCAGCCCACCTCCGGGATCACAAACGTCGAACACCCATATCCACCCACCTTTCACTTCCCCTCCCATTTTCGTTGTTGATTTTTCATAGTGGCCCACTTCTGTTACTTCTCGCAGTTATGGATGTGTGTGTGTGTGTGTGTGTGTGTGTGTGTGTGTGTGTGTGTGTGTGTGTGTGTGTGTGTGTGTGTGTGTGTGCGTGTGCGTGTGTGTGTGTGTGTGTGTGTGTGTGTGTGTGTGTGTGTGTGTGTGTGCGTGCGAGAGAGAGAGGGAGAGAGAGGAGAAGGGAGATAAAAGGCTGGAGTGTAATTGACTGTCAGGCCAACAACACACACACACACACACACACACACACACACACACACACACACACACACACACACACACACCACCCCCTCCTCAGGTACACATACAGTTAGCATTTTTGTAAATAAAATGTGGACCTAAGTCCTCTGTCGACAGTGGATGACGAAATGAAAGTCATTTCTCTTGGACTTAAACCCAAATGACCTTTTCTGCACACGATGTGCAGAATGTTCGTTGTACTTACCAAGTATTTAGGCACCCAGTTCTTCCCTTGTCAGGATGCTAAAGGGACCAAAGCACGGACACTTGCATTCAGTGTTGAGAACCATCGTTTTCATTGCAGGATGCATCAACACGCATTGTGGGTAAGTCCTTGCTATAACCTGGATTGCTTTGACGACTAGAATTAGCATTTGTATTTTCTTTGATTTTATCCATCGGTTGTTCATTCGTTAATGTATTGACAATGCGAGTTGAATTCAAGAACATTTTCAAAAAATTTAATATTCCTTCTATATAGTTATTTCCCTTGAAGATGAAACTTACGTTTACGGAATGAGTCGGATTTTAATGTCAAAAATATCGCTTTTTATCATATTTCTATCTCCATTTTGAACACATTGCCATGGTTGTCTCCGTCTTCAACGTTTGGTACCTTGCAACAGTTTCCATGAATTTGGGGAAATGTTATTAAACAGTGCCTGCAATTCTATGAAAATTATGATGTATACAACGAAGGAGCGCAGAAAACTAGACTTATACGTATTTTATATCCAGAAATGATAAAAGTAAGCTGGCGCGACTGTTTTGATGAAGAGCTAAAACATATATTCTGCTGACGTTGCCATCTCAACAATAACAAATTCAACAAAAAAAAATCCACACACAAAAGAAAACAAAAGAAAGGTAAGTTTATGGAAATTCTTATTGTCAAAGCAAACAAAAAATAACTTGAACCTAACACACACACACACACTGTTACTATTGTGTTTTCAGCGTAGTAATAGGGTCCGATATTTAGACGAGACAAGTATAATGCCGACGAATCGAAGACGAGTCGCATTATACTTGTTCGAGTCTAAATATCGGACCCTATTGCTACGCTAAAAATACAATAGCGATTATATAGCTGTTCTGACCTTTATTTGTTGTTCCAAACTTACAAAATGACAGTTTTTGCATCGATGCGTTGATCTCAGGTTTTGATAGCAGACGCCGTTTCTTATGCGCATTAGTTTTGCGCAGGGGCCACACTGACTTTGGAAAAAACTCGATTTGACAACACAGCTGTTAAACAGCTTTTTATTAGTTCATTCGTATACAACAAAAAGAAATTTGAGTTTTTTTAAATTTTGAACAAGACTACTTATGAAGAAGACCAAAACACAACATCAACGGAAAACTAGAAACAACTGAAGAACTAAGATGCAACAAGGGGAGGAAAAGAAAACAGCTAATCCGTACAAAGCGAGCAGACGGCAGCGACGTTTTCAGTTTGGGTGAATGGCATTTATACTTGTCTCGTCATGAAGCGAATTTTTCAACCTCAGTTATAAACGACTACATGAATGTTAGTGCCATGGGTTGTACATCAATACTTCAGAGGGGAAGTGGGGTATTTAGTGTGGAGTTACGAGATAAGAAAAGCCAAATGCGAAAGTTTGTGTCAGTCGGCAAATGTGAACTAAGCTCACAGGCACACAAAAACGGCTGTTCCGTTTTACTCCCCTGTTTGTACTACATCTTTCGACTTTAGGCATTTTGTAATGTTTAGGGACAGTAGTGCTTTCCCCTTTTCATACAAGATAGTACTAATCGTCCTCAACAACTTTTATTCTTAGACACTATAAAAAAAAGTTGATTTGATTTGTTTAAAATATTTTAAAACGTCCTCTCCTGGTCACCCGGACAGACTATACAGGGTTTGCATACAACATAGGCTGGCATCTCTTTCTCTATTTCGTAAAAAAACCATTTGGCGAGCACAGATATTAGACAATTATGCAAAGTCCAAAAAGCTCAACACGAAAACATCTGTATAATTATTTCTACCGGCCTATGGCTTTCCTCGGAAAAATTAAGAGTGTGTTATGCGTGCGATTTGTAACGGGTTTTCTCTTAGATTGTCACATTTATCATTCTTTTAATTAATGTATCTAGTCACTTCTTGTTTCCCGTTCGCTTGTGACTTTTCTTTTGTGTGTGCTTTTTTTTCTATTTGTGCAATGAAAAGGCATTTTCGGCTTTCAATCTCTTTTAAAATCATGTATCTTGGTGATTTGGTGTTTGCCATGTTTGACGTAAAGCGTGCAAGACATGCAGTGCGGGAGATAATTCAAATAATGCGCGTGCGGATTTTGAAAAAGTATTACTCCTCTTTTAAACCCAATACTATGCCATAAACTATATTGTATTCTACAGATAAACTTTACAGACAGATGTGATTATTCGTGGTCCTCACGTTTTTTTAAATTCTTTATATATAAACGCACGTGATGTGATCGTCGTACATTATAGCGTCGTCTTGCAAACTCAATTTGACTCGTCTTTATTTACAAGGGGCTTGGCAGCAGCTGCGTTTGGAAAACAAAAAAATGTGAATTATGGTCCGGTACCAAAATTGCAACAAATTGTATCTCAGGTTCTATTGGGTATTTTTACTTCAAATTTGGCCAAGACCTACAGGAAGGGTTCTAAAATAAATCTGTACAGTCTAATTGGTGATATAACTTTGCTTTTTTAGTAAAAATGTATAATAAACATATATTTTATATTGTGCGAAAAAAAAGGCATAATTGTCAGAAACATAGTGGCTTTGGATTTATATCAGCATGTCTGATTTTTTTCATGACTGCTTTTGACTGTCTTGCCTGTGGCTGGTACCAAAATCGTATTTGTACTCATCAGAACTGTTATCATAACGCATGGGCCAAATTTTCGAAAAAATATTAGTACAATAATAAAAGACAAATACCTGTATTTTCTCTGTTTACTTTCAATCTGCTTGATTTTGGTACCGGCCATGGATACCACATCAAAGAATAAGTGTGCAAAATTTCAAGATAATTGGTAAACATGTAATAAAGTTATGATAAAAAGAGTGTGTCTGATGCGCGATTTTTGATGAAAGTTTCGCGTGCATATTTTTTTATGTAATTTTGTGTTGTGTTGACACACACACATACCTTTTTTGAAAGCACATATCTCACGAATGCCTTTGTGTATCGAGAAAAAATAAACAGTGTCTGAAAGAGGAGAAATCAAACTTTAAAATAAGCCTAAACACTTTTGTGTTTGCAAAAAAACCCCGATTTTTTTCGATTTTTGATGAAAGTTTCGCGTGCAGATTGTTTATGTAATTTTGTGTTGTGTTGACACACACACATACCTTTTTTGAAAGCACATATCTCACGAATGCCTTTGTGTAGGGAAAAAATACAAACAGTGTCTGAAAGAGGAGAAATCAAACTTTAAAAGGGGCCCGGTAGCTCAGTTGGTAGAGCACTGGACTTGTGATCGGAAGGTCGCAGGATCAAATTCGGGCCGGGACGGACACGGGTCAACTTTATGTGCAGACCCAGAGACGGAAGCCATGTCCCACCCCCGTGTCATCACAATGGCACGTAAAAGACCTTGGTCATTCTGCCATAAGTGCAGGTGGCTGAATACACCTAAACACGCAGACACCTGGGTAGCGCGACTCCGTTGCTGCTAGCTTTCCACTGGGAGGAAGCGACCCGAATTTCCCAGCGTTGGGACAATAAAGTAATGAAAATGAAAAATGGAAAAAAATGAAAATAAGCCTAAACACTTTTGTGTTTGCCAAAAAAACGATCTTTTTCACGCATGCACTCTGTTACACAGCACAGTGACCTAATTTTTGTGACTAACGTACGTCAGTCAAATGGCTGGGTCCAGATGAAGGGCATTTTTTCTATAGTCTGCCTAAAACTGTGGTAGCTGACATGATTTGTGTGATTGGATCAATCATTTTGCTCTTTTTTTCTTCATCCAATATATGCAAGAGAGAGAGAGAGAGAGACAGACAGACAGACAGACAGACAGACAGACAGACAGACAGACAGACAGACAGACAGACAGACAGACAGACAGACAGACAGACAGACAGACAGACAGACAGACAGACAGAGACAGAGAGAGTCAGAGAGAGACAGAGAGAGATAAGGGGTTGGAAAGAGAGAGAATGAGAGAGCGATACACATGCAGATAGACAAAGAGACGAACGGACAGAGAGTGCGAGAGAGCGAAGGGGGCAAGAAAGAGAGAGAGAGACAGACAGACAGACAGACAGACAGACAGACAAACAGGGAGGGGGGAGGGGGGAAGAACAAGTGCGCCATTCACGCTCATTGCAAAACATCGGCATATTCATGTTTCAATTTATTCACATCTTTCCTGATACAGCAGTTTTACAGAACTTTGAACCAAAACTTGATTAAATATGGCATCACCCGTTCCATTGTTCTTTACCTCTACAGCACAGCATTACACCGGTGTGTAAACAGAGGGACAATTATTTTCATTCTGACAGCAGTTGGTAGAAAATACGGCATAGAATTGTAAAGTTTTCATTTTTAACAGTGGTTTTGTTTCGTACAAGCATTACACTTGGCTTGCTTGTCGAGTTTTTTTGTTGTTGTCCTTGACCGTTTAAATAGGCTATATATTACCAGACTATAAATACAAGAAATGGGATAAAAACTCTACCCATGACATAAACAATTAAAAGAAAATCTATTTGTCGAAACTTCTTGCTAAATATCACCACTTCTTACCAAAAAAAAAATGAAGAAAAGAAATCCCTTAGTAGCCCCAGAAAACAAAACCAAATTAACCCACAGTTCACTGATCTAACTAACTCATCGATCTTTCTATTACAACAAAAAAAGGTCTGAGGCATTGCCTTGTGTTCCAACCTGTCACTTTAAAGAATGTGTCATAAATACACCATGAAAAAGAGGTACGATTAGCCGTTGTTAACTTCCCTTCAACCGATATGACATATTGTCAACGCGGGAGTAAGATTTGCAAGTACAATTGATGTACTGTATTTAAGGCAAATAACATGGATGTACTGTATCTATGATTAGAGTCACACTTTTCAGACGTTTAAGATAAGAACCCCCCAAAACGGGTCACACACTCTTTAGCTTAATTCGTCACCCTGTCATGCAGCCGAGCTTTTCATGGCAACGTCTGACATTAATGATGACACCTTTTAACATCTGTCTTCAGGCTTGTCAAATTCATAACGAGGCTGGGCACGTCTTTGTTTTACATTACTCTCAGTTTTCTCCTGGTTATTTGAGCCATGCTTCATGCTGAATTTTCAACGATAAAAACTAGTTAATATTTTTTTTTTTTTTTTTTTTTTTTTTTTTTGTGCACTGCAGTTGCCAGCTACTGAAGGAACAGACATCTTTCTTGGTTGTTTTTTAATGTCAGGAATATATTCGAGTGCGCAAAACAAAATTCCGTGAATTTCTTTTTGATGTGCCTTGAAGATACCCAAAATATAGCCGCTGAACACGACTGATGATAGTCAAATTTTCTTTGTGCGGGAAACAATCTTAAAACAGAAAGAAATAGGGACAGCAAGAAGGGTGGGAGAGAGCAAGTTCTGTGTGTGTGTGTGTGTGTGTGTGTGTGTGTGTGAGAGTGTGTGTGTGTGTGTGTGAGAGAGTGTGTGTGTGTGTGTGTGTGTGTGTGTGTGTGTGATTACAAGGCCAGCATGCTACCGAGGCTGGACAGTCTATAGTAGGCCATGACCAGGGGGGTGAGGTAGCGGTTGACCATGGGCATCACGTAGGACATAGGGTTGGTGTTCATGCCCTCACCTTGACGCGCTCTCTGATCTGTAACAAACAGATCAAATCAAATCACATTTTCAGACGGGCGCAGTGGCCTGGTGGATAAGACATCGGCCTCCTAGTCAGAAGTCCTTGAGTTCAAATCCCGGCCGCGGCCGCCTGGTGGGTTAAGGATGGAGATTTGTCCGATCTCCCAGGTCAACTAATGTGCAGACCTGCTAGTGCCTTATCCGCCTTCGTGTGTACACGCAAGCACAAGACCAAGTGCGCACGGAAAAGATCCTGTAATCCATGTCAGAGTTCGGTGGGTTATAGAAACACGAAATTACCCAGCATATTTTCCCCCGAAAGCGGCGTATGGCTGCCAAAAGGGCGGGGTAAAAACGGTCATACACGTAAAAGCCGTATAAGTTTCAGCCCATGAGCGAAACACACACACACACACAAATCAAATTAAACTTTATTATCTCACATGGAGAAATTGCAGTGGTGAGACATTTTGGCGGAAAACAATGGATAAAATACGACATCGATTGATAACGCCAAAAACGTCTCTTCTTGGCCCTCCCATCTACAGTGAAATCTCTGACGTCAAAAGCAAAGCGAAGTTCGATGAAACTTCATTGAAGCGAATGATACGAAACGCAAAAGTGCTGTCACTTCTTACCTTAGTCTCCCGAGGTAATAAAGAATGTCGAGACATGTTTTTATCATGTCATATCAGCAGTGGAAAAATACTCGTAAGGTCAACGTAAAGCTGTGCCTGTATCGGTACCGTATCTCTTTATAAACAACAACAAAGACACTCTTGGGCTGTGAAACTTACACCAGCAGCTTTCACCTGTAAACGAGCAGATTGAAACAAGGACACCGGTTATTTCTTATTTCCGTGTTTCAAAGGTTCATCGGTCTTAAAACGGATTGTTAAAAAACCCAAATTATATTTTTAAAAAAACCAGTCTGAAACATCGACATCAGCTTATTTTTCTTATCCAAACACATTTTTTTTTTTTTTTGAAAACAGAAACACCCCATCGCGGTCTCTGGTCTGAAAAAAAATATCAAAGTAACGAAATACAGGATCGCATTTTTGCGAGACGTCACGATGATTACGCTAACAGAATCACGTTTCTGGGTGTCACGATTGTCTCGAAATACAAAATCCCATTTAATGTGAAAACAGGCCTGTCCCATTAAGACCAGACATGTCGGTTAACTTTCATAATCGCCTTCTAGCTGTGATCTTTGGTCCAACCGCTTTGCGCTTATACAACAACTGTGTCGCGTTCTTGGTCCAAAAATCCTAGGACCGTTAGGTTGTCAGAGACAAAGGTATATCCCGCATCTTTCTACCCCCCCCCCCCCCCTCCCCTCTTGTCTGCCACTTACACCCCTCCACACGACTTTGAGGGTAGTCAGTCAGTTAGGAGTGCAAGTGCAATGGTACTAAGGCACAGAAACAGGTTCATCCTCTATCTGCCTCCACCCTCCCTCCTTGTTGCTACCCCCTCCCCCGTCCCCCACAAAACCATCCCAAGACTACGATGGTTGTCGGTGAGAATCAAGAGCAAGTAGAACAGTACATGTACTTAGGAACACAACTAGGTTATTCCTCTATTTGCCTCTCCAACTCCCCCTCTCCTAGACCCGAATCCTTGCTCCTTTACCGGACGCGCCCTTCTGATATTGCTTTAGTTTTCTTGAAATTATCATTTTTTGTTCTTTGCAAATATACTTCGAAAATCAGTATTTCAGAACACAAAATCATAATTTCAAGAAAACTAAAGCATTATCAAATCTGGAGGTTCAGAAGCCAGCTACTGCATTGTTTATCATGACCACCAAATATATTTAAAAAAACAAACACAAAAAAACATCATGCTAAAGGTGTTGTCAATATTGTGTAAAAAACTGTAGGAAATGTTGCCACCTTTTAAAACCTGTATTTCATCAAATAATTAGCTGTCTGCACATACATTACGGTCACACCACTTTATAACAAATTCCATGAAAAAGAGCATTCAATTTCACACAGGTATGCCAATTTTCATAAAGAAAAAAATATTTACAAGTGTTCGTGATTTCATAACGATATTGCACGATCATTTGGGTAGGTAGGTGTGCCCCCTTGATATTATACGTAACTTGAAACTGGACTCAAGTATTTTGTGCTGCCGACAATAGACACCAACAAGACACACCACAGGCCGTACTTGCTGATTTATTCACATTTTCGCCGGAACAAACACAAACATGTCTTCTACATTCCGACACGGATATATTATGAATGACAATAAGAAGCGTTTTCACAATGCAGATTCCATTGTCAGAAATAGATTTGAAGAGTACTTGTCCTACTTTGGCAATAATCTGTAGTCACGGTGTACTTACCTTAATCTCAGTCGATGTTTCTAGTACTTTTACCCACTTCAGCAGGCATGTTCCGTCACTGTCACTTACACAGAATGATCCTATTATTTATAAGACAAGTGTGGTTTCATTTCACGTTTCCTCTAGACCTTTGCCTTCATTATTTGTATAACTCATGTCAGTATCTTTGTAGGTCAAGATGATTAAATGGCTTGAATGTACTGAAAACACACACACACACACACACACACACACACACACACACACACACACACACACACACACACACACACACACACCTATGTAAATCTATTCTTATTTTCAGACTGCCTTTTTGAAGACCTGTTCTTCTCACAATTTTGGAGGTTTTGATAAGGAGTTCTACTGTGCGCGCAGAGTTAAACATGAGCGAAACATAGCAGTGTTCCTCGGTCGGTGGTGGCCGTCTGTCCGTTACGTCAGAGTCACCCGTTCTGCCAACACTCGGCATGAAATCCTACAAAGAGTGTGCAGAACTGTGCTAAAATCGTGTATTAACCCTATTCAGCGCTTGATTCTGTTCGTGCTGGCCGATTTTGACGTGTCAGACCGAC
>NC_090246.1:9472363-9479863 GCF_037325665.1 Littorina saxatilis | reverse complement strand
TTGCTTACTTGCTTACTTGCTTACTTACTTACTTACTTACTTACTTACTTACTTACTTAGTCAGTGGGTTAGTCAGTAGCTTAGTTACTGAGTTACTTAATAGCTTAGTTATTTTGGTGCATTATTTAACATTAATGTAAGACATGGCGACATTAAAGGCACAGTAAGCCTCCCGTAAACCATCACAGATACTGTCAGGCTTTTACACACAGTACAAACACCCTTCCATTTGAACGCTCACCGAACGGGAACATCCTTGGTGCCCTACGTAAAGAGCGAGCAATTTTCAAAGAATTAATTTTGCGGATTGTCTGATAACAAAATCAGACCGCGCGTGCGCTAGACCTAACTTTTTAAATCTAAAAAATACATTGACAGCTTGTTACACAAACATTCTTAAATCATAAAAGAATTCTTTTTTCATCAAGACAAGATCAGTACAATTCGAAGTTTTGAAAAGTTTGAAAAAAGAAAAGCCCGGAAGCAGGGTCACGCAAGGTCGTGGTTCTCGTAGCAAACGACGGTTTATGCCTATCGCCAGTTCCTCTGAACAGTCAAAAACCATCGCTAGAGTTCTTGTGAATCACAGCCGTTTGTTTCGTTTAGATTCAGAGGTACATAATAACGTTCTATTGCAGATAAGCTTACAGCGAGTCACATTTAAATTACAAACTGACGACTACATTGTAAAACAAGTCGCGTAAGGCAAAAATACAATATTTAGTCAAGTAGCTGTCGAACTCACATAATGAAACTAAACGCAATGCAACGCAGCAAGACCGTATACTCGAAGCATCGTCAGTCCACCGCTCACGGCAAAGGCAGTGAAATTGACAAGAAGAGCGGGGTATTCGTTGCGCTGAGAAGGATAGCACGCTTTTCTGTACCTCTCTTCGTTTTAACTTTCTGAGCGTGTTTTTAATCCAAACATATCATATCTATATGTTTTTGGAATCAGGAACCGACAAGGAATAAAATGAAAGTGTTTTTTTAATTGATTTCGAAAATTTAATTTTGATAGTAATTTTTATATATTTAATTTTCAGAGCTTGTTTTTGATCCAAATATAACATATTTATATGTTTTTGGAATCAGCAAATAATGGAAAATAAGATGAACGTAAATTTGGATCGTTTTATAAAAACTATATTTCAGATTTTTAATGACCAAAGTCATTAACTACAAGCTGAAATGCAATACCGAAGTCCGGGCTTCGTCGAACATTACTTGACCAAAATGTCAACGAATTTGGTTGAAAAATGAGGGCGTGACAGTGCCGCCTCAACTTTCACGAAAAGCCGGATATGACGTCATCTAAGACATTTATCACAAAAATGAAAAAAAGTCTGGGTATATCATACCCAGGAACTCTCATGTCAAATTTTATAAAGATCGGTCCAGTAGTTTAGTCTGAATCGCTCGACACACACACACAGACAGACACACACACACACACAAAAATTGGATTATTTAGACATGTATTGTCATAAATGGGGATTAGAAATTAATAAAGATAAAACTCAGATGGTGGTTTTTTGCAAAATAACCCCCAAAATAAAGACAATATTCAAATGCGGTGAAAATATAATCAAAACAACCGACCAATACAAATATTTAGGCATGATATTTAATCAAAATGGTAAACTAACTTTGGCGCAAGAACATTTAAGTAAACAAGGAAATAAAGCAGCATATTCTCTTCGAAAAACATTTAGAAATGAAAATGTGCAAGTTGATACAATATTTCATTTATTTGATTCATTGGTTAACCCCATTTTAACATATGGAGCAGAAATTTGGTTCCCTTACATGTTCACGAGCAAAAACGATACCAATGACATTGAAAACTTTTTTGAAAGATGTATTTCGAATGAATGTCTTCACGAATCTGTCCATGTTAAATTTTGTAGATTTATTCTTGGTGTGCACAAAAAAGCCATGTGGATTCCAGTTTTAGCAGAAATAGGAAGATTTCCTTTAGGACTAAACATGTTATCACAAAGCATATCGTATTGGGCACATATTTTGAAAACGGAGAATAAATCACTTATTCATCAAATATATGAAGAAATGTTAAACCAAGCGCCAAAAAATCCGTGGCTAACTTTCATCAAAGAACTTTTGTACAAAATAGGTTTTAAACATGTATGGCTTAATCAATATACATTTGACATCGGTAAACTACAAAACGCCATACAAGAAAAGTTAAGGATTAACTACATAAAGTTTTGGGAGAAAATTAAATGTGAAGGTCGTCCAAGGCTGAAATTTTATTCCTCTGTAAGCAAGACATACGAAGTTCAGCCATACCTTATAAGCATTACGAATATCAAGCATAGACATTTACTGAGTAAATTAAGGACAAGTACACACTCTTTAAAAATTGAAACTGGAAGACATAATAACATACCAAGAGAAAATCGTTTATGTAATAAATGTAACGTTATTGAAGATGAAATTCACTTCCTAGACGGATGTCAAAAGTTCACTGAACTGCGAAATGATTTTATAAAGGATCTATCAAATATAGATATAAAGTATTCCAACAATAAACCTAGTGAAGTATTTTGCGAAGACAGAATACAAATTCGTCTAGGAAAGTTTATTTCAGATTGTTTTAATCGCTCTTTGTGTCAATAACCAATTTGGTTCCGACAATAAAATATATTCTATTCTATTCTATTCTATTCACACACACACATACACCACGACCCTCGTCTCGATTCCCCCTCTATGTTAAAACATTTAGTCAAAACTTGACTAAATGTAAAAAGGAAACTGGATCACACGGGTTCACGATGGCTCAGGGGTAAGATAAAGCACGCAAAAATAAATTCTTTGAAAATTGCTCGCTCTTTACGGAGGACGTCTGGGATGTTCTCAAGCGGTGAGTGTTTAAATGAAAGGGTGTTTGTACTGTGTGTAAAAGCCTGACAGTATCTGTGATGGTTTACGGGAGGCTTACTGTGCCTTTAAGCTAGTCGTTTCTAAACAATCAGAACACACACACACACACACACACACACACACACACACACACACACACACACACACACCATCATCAATGAATATGTCCAAGATATTTAAATCTTAGGCGAACCGATCAAGATTGACAAGAAACGCCCGAGCTATAAGCAAAGGAAAGTGTGCGTGAGTGATGTTCTGCCCTCAACTCCAGCGTTTGCGAAGCAATGGGATTGACGTCGTCCACGCAGAAAGGTCACAAAAATGGTATATCTCATTTTAATTTCAGGCAAGTCTGCCGACAAACACGGAAGTGAGGTTTGCTGGTCGATGTGAATGCGTGATATATTGTGTAAAAAAATTCCATCTCACACGGCATAAAAGCGCTTTGAACTTCGGATAAGGCGCTATATAAATAAAGAGAATTATTATAATTATTATAAGTTCTAACCGATAAAAAGTGTAACGGACGGACAGACGGACAGAGGCCTTTTAATACAGATTATGTCATTCTCATCTGTCTTACAAACAAATTAACAGCAACAACCAGTTGCGTTTGGAGGATACGTTTCCTTCATAAAACTTTATTTATTGATCATACTCTTCCATTATTTTCATCTTGATTGTTTCAGATTGTTTCCATCATCACAAGCCAAAAGTAGAAGCGACAAAGTCATCATCGATACATCTTCAAAATTAACAGGTGTGGTCCCGCATGAGCGCTCGTTTTGAGACATCACTGAAACATTGATGCATGGATGCTTTTGCTGCACGGATTAACAAGGACACAATGCAAGATACCAGCTCTTACCTTGTTGCACCCACCCCAGAGCCAAAACAACAACAACTACAGCAGAAGACATCATCTTGGCTGGCCGAGACTCGATGGCGATTGCTCTGACAAGGATCCAGACCCAAACTATCGTCTTCCGGAAAAGCTAGCCTGGTTTTATTCTTGTAGTAGACCAGGTCTTTGACCGTGTTTAAGGTATATTTATGTGATGTGGATATAACCTGTCTCCCGCCCTCCCCCCTCCCCCCTCCCCCCTCTCGTATTGTCTTGTTACTCGAATGTTCTTTCCTTAATAGAATAGACCCTGCCTTCATAGCCCGCGCCTCTCGGTCATGCGCCATTGTTGTATTTCTCTATACCCTGCACAGGAAACAGGCAGGCTGATTTTTAGTATGTGTTCAAGATGAGAGGTTATCTAATATAGAATTTCACAACGATGTGGCATAACATGAATACAATTATACAGAAATAACGTTGCCCTGGTCAGATCTGAGACGGTGAGTCGAATCGTTCATGCAAAAAAGACTCCGCCTTGCCAGATGCATTTCATCCAGAATAGTCTATCTTGCAAATCATCAACACATATGTCAAGGCTTTTGAGGCATCACCAACGAGCACCCTTCTGCTTCGATGCATGGCAACTAACTGCAGTCTATGCAGAGTAGATGTTTTGTCCAATGTTGAATTCATTCCGTTACTGACGCTGATGGGGTCTATGTCGACCAAAAGAGTGGGATTCCCTGTAGGTCGAGTTCCTGTAGGTGGATTCCCTGTATACCTAAGACTTTAAAATTGGCAATCTAGTATACAGGGAATCCCACAGGGTGCAGTTTTTCAATAAAACTTGCAAACCATACTCGAATTTCTAAGAAATATCAAAAAAGGATCGAAAAACATCAAATTCTAACGATGTCGCTCAAGCATCACGTGACTTTCATTGATATTAGCGAAACGCTACAGGAACTACACCCTGTGGTATTCCCTGTATACAAGATTGCCAATTTTAAAGTCTTAGGTATACAGGGAATCCATCTACAGGAACTCCACCTACAGTGAATCCCATTCTTTTGGTCGACATAGACCCTAACAGCGTTACTGACACCTATGTCAATCTGTAAAACTCATCCACGCATTGGTCACTAGTTTGCACAGAAACAACAGCCAGGCTGTTGATGTGTTTTCAATGTGTGTAAGTGGAAGGGTGTTCTAATCCCTTACAAAAGTCAGGGAGCGTCTGTGGCAGTTGCAATGATCTTGCATTCTAAACTAGAAATGATCCACTGAAAAAAACACTTATTGTAACCAGTTCTGAACACACTGTGACAAAGCACATCTAGTTCTTCTAAATAGAAGTAGTTAATGGTAAACACATGTGTTTCATATGTGCTATGCCACAGTGTGTTCAACACTTATGTGTTCACAGTGGACCAGCTCTTACCTTGTTGCACCCACCCCAGGGCCAAAACAACAACAACTACAGCAGAAGACATCATCTTGGCTGGCCGAGACTCGATGGCGATTGCTCTGACAAGGATCCAGACCCATGTGTTTCATATGTACTATGCCACAGTGTGTTCAACACTTATGTGTTCACAGTGGGACACTAGTTTAGAATGTGCACACAGGAAGGTCGGTGTCTTTAACTGACCAGAACCTGCCTCCCTCACCCTTTCATCACGAGTGACGCGGTCATCCCCCTTGTCACTACAGCTGTACAGGAGTTGTTTCCCTTGCTTTCAATAACCTGGACCTTCAAGGGTGGACAGATGTGATTTATGAAAAGCCGTCGGCGACACGGTCTGACCGCTGTGTCTCACTGTTACACCCTTTCAAGCGTCTGTGTTTTGCGACGCATTGTTGGTGTACAGACCGTTTATTGAGCCGAAACTAAGTGTTTAATCTGCATACATACGTCCTACATTTCCGCTGTGGAAAGTAGTCGAGGTACTTACTAGAAATGGACCAAAATAGGACAGTAAGGTTGAATTCTCTAGCAACGCATTGTTGTTGTACAGACCGTTTACTTAGCCAAAACTAAGTGTTTAATCTCCATTCATACGTAGCCTACTACATTTCCGCTGTGGAAAGTAATTGAGATACTTACTGGAAACGGACCAAAATAGGAGAGAAAGGTTGATTCCGTCAATAGTCATTTTACTTAGCCAAAACTAAGTGTTTAATCTTCATTCATACGTACTACACTTCCGCTGTGGAAAGTGGGCGAGCTACTTACTGTAAATGGACCAAAATAGGAGAGTAAGGTTCATTCCTTTAAGGGTCATTTGTACTACGAGCCGTAATTCTAATGTGTTTCCGCTGTGAATATGTTTTATCTTTTTTCTTGCCACTCGTCAAGAAGACACTGTATGTAACATGTCCAGTTGTAAACCGTTCTTCATTTGCTTTCAGGTCAGGTCGGTTTTCGTAAGTTTAAAGACACAGTCCGTTCCAGGGCTTCCCACACTTGCGCTACCTAGAGGGTAAGAAGACAAAACATATCGCTAGATTTCATTTGTTTTTGATGAATTTATGACCTTTCATGAAGTAGTTTTGTTTTTTGTTTACTTTTGCCAGTTTGCCAGTTCGTTTTTGGAACTTTGCAAAGCAGTGTCGTGTCGTCATTTTTAGGTCTGGGGAAACGCCAATGAAAAGAGCCGAAGAATCCCCGAGCGTTTCTATTGGGTTTGCTTTTGATTATCCATGTATAACCTGCTTCCTGCAACTATGGTAACCGGGGATTTATTGCCTGGGGAACATGAGATTTATTTCCCAGGTGCTTGTGAATGAAAACTCGTGAAAATGATGACAATAAAATATATTGCTATTACATATGTTACGTGGATTTCCATTGGTCAATTGGGCAAAACTAACTGAGCTCATTGTAAAAGTGATATCGACGACATTTCCGTCGATATCAGTTTTGATATCGACGACCTTTTTATTGCTTCCCCACTTCAAAAACAAAAACACCTACATTTAAAAACAAACAAATATATATGAAAATGTAATTATTCCAGAATTTAGTTGAGCAAGTGACGAAAGACTTTTTGAAAGGAAAAACATTTTAAAATACTGAAAAGTACAAGAAAAGAGTGAACAAAAAGAAATAATAATCAGAGGGAGGGATATGGAACAGCCAAAACTGAGACAAATACTTTTGTAATTTCTTTACAGTAAATACAAAATGTCCAGAGAATTAGCAATATATCTAACATTGACTGACTGTGTGATGATATCTTCTGCTATTGGTCTGTTTCGGTCTCGATTTTGATATCACTGTCTCAACAGACCATAGCAGAAGATATCATCACACAGTCCGTCAATATTGGGTAATGTTGAGAGGGTTTACATTTTAATGTTGAGAGGGTTTACATTTTTATGTTGAGAGGGTTTACATTTTTATGTTTAGAGGGTTTAAATTTTAATGTTTAGGGGGTTTAAATTTGAAAGTTGAGAGGGTTTAAATTTGAATATTTAAAGGGGTTTACATCTTAATGTGTAGAGGGTTTAAATTTGTTGTTTTTTAAATTGATGTCGTTGATCAGGTGTGTGGTTGGGTTTTTTTATTGATAGATTCGTGTGTTGGTGTACCTGGCTGGAGTGAATGTTAAAAATGTCAAGACAAATTCCCAACCTTGGGCAATTAAAACTCTGTATTCTGAAAAAAAATTAAGGACCGCCTCGGAGGAACTGAAGAGGGTCCAAAAACCAGTTGAGCTTGTGGAAGTTCTGTGAGACCTTCA
>NC_090246.1:9406955-9467163 GCF_037325665.1 Littorina saxatilis | reverse complement strand
AGTTTTGTGAATAATCGTATCATGAGGTGGGTGATGTACTTGCAGAACTTTGATATGCGAGTGGAATCAATCAAAGGTTCAGACAATGTTGGAGCAGATTTTCTCAGCCGAGTATGTGAGTGAAACTGTGTTCATTCTCCAACAGACTAATGTACATACCTGGATTTCAATCTGTTATGTATACATAATATGTGTACAAGTAGCGTTTCAATGATTGAAAGACATTAGGTAAATTTCTTCTGGTGTTGGGGGTAATGTTAGGAAACGCTACCGTTGCTGAGCTTTGGTTCAGTTTTGTGTGTTGCATGTAGTTGACTTATTTGTACTTTGTGGGAAAGTACCGATATTATATTTTGTAAACACAATATTTATGCTTGGACGAGAATGCAGGTGAACTTTCTAGTCCTGTCAAAACAAGTTGTTTATCATGCTGTTTTAGTCGTGAGTTCGTGGCGTTCGTTCGGATTAAGTGCGTCGGCGCTTTTGATGTACGTCATAGAGAATGTCGCTAGTTTAGTCCATGCACGGCTCGTATAATGTCGTTGTATCATGTTCGGTCTGGAATATTCTCGAGATTGAGTATTTACTATATATGCCAGCGCGATTTGAATGTTAAAAAAACTTCTATTTGAGTTCTGCGACGTTGTGCAGTTGTATGTATTGAATGCTGAATAAATCCTCGAACTCAATTTGACGAGTTGTTTTCTGTTGCTGCGAAGACGGGCGACGTAGAATAAAAGAACACAACTATACGACGTTTGAGAACTTGTGGCAATCTCAAGTGTCGTGTAACAGTGTGTGTGTGTGTGTGTGAGTGTGTGTGTATCTATATATCTATATATCAGGAATTGCTGCCTCAAAACACTAAACTCTAGATCGGATAGTATTATTATTGGGTCAATGTGTGAAAGAGATAGAGAAAGAAAGAGATAGAGAGAGAGTCGTTTCCAAGTGTGCGGAAGGAGATTTCAAAAGCTAGCACACAACAACAGATGAAACACACATTTTCTTGGATAAACAAGAGTTGTCAACCGATTCTTGATCTTCATTATCATTTAAAATCAGAGGGTGGGTGTTGGCGTGGGAAGGGGGGTGGGGAGGGCGAGGAGAGAACAATAGAGAGGCCCTGAGGAGGTGGGGTAGGGGGTATTGACAGCTTTATATCTAGTCACCCCGTTACCCACCACGCGTTGTCCTGATGTCTTTGAATTCAAATACAAGTCTACTGTTGGGGAACTCAAAATTACCCTGCATTCCGCAAGCCTCCACAAAACGGTTTTTTTTCGTGTTTGAAAGAAGGTCGGTTCAAAAGAGAGCGGTGCTTTTCGCCGCTTCTGCATTGCTAGCTGAGAAAAGAGTTCCAGGGATTGCTGCCTCAAAACACTAAACTCTAGAAATATTATCGGGGCAGTGCGTAAAAGAGATTGAGAAAAAAAGAAATAGACAATCGTTTGCACGTGTGCGGAAGGTAATTGATTTCAAAAGCCCGCAGACAACAGATGAAATACGAATTTACTGGGATCAACAACAGATGTCAACCGTTTCTTGATATTAATTATCATTTAAAATCAGAGGGTGGGTGGTGGCGAGGGAAGGGTTGACGGCTTAGTGTCAGTTTAGGCAAACCATAAACATGAATCAAGTTGTGGCCTTGAGATGGCGTACATAGTGACCACGTGATCTGCACGTTGCCGCCATATGTGTTCACGTGATAAAAAGCTAACAAGTGACCGAACAATTAGTTAAAAAGCGAACACCGCGTTTCACTTCTGTTACGGCAAGTCGGTTTTTAAAAGGGGAAGGGGGGGGGGGGGGAGTTTGTAGTGTTTACTTCGGGGTACCTTTAGTGTCTGTGTCAGTGAGGACAAATGATTGCCTAGTCGAGTGAAAGGGTTTCAAGTTTGAAAGTGAGTCGATTCACTGCGACGGAACAATCCGGAAGTTTGAGGCAAAAATAAGGCACACAGATACAGAATGTAAAATAACATATAACTACATTGCGTTTTGTGTGATTGTCACAAAGATGTGAGTAGCATATTTGTGAGGTGAAACCACGTCGTGTTTTTAACCTCCCTAAATGTTGTACAGGCGATGGAAGCTGACCGGACTGGCGTTATTCACGTGTTTCGGGTGTTTCACGCAAAACTGGCTTAGCTTGATATGAGCTGTGTTTGAGACATGTAGCTGGTCAGGGGGTAAATAACGACACAGCGTTTGAGATTTTCAACCGGGAAGGTTGTTCGGCGCGTGTCAGACTTGTTCTGGGAACAAGTACTCTTTCAAGAGACGGGTCTCTTAAGGTAAATGATTTACTATGTTGTATATTATTAACGTTGGAATACATAGCTGTCCAGAGCGTAAAGGTTAGTGTATATAAAGTGCACCAAATCTTAGTGTGAAGCGTTGAGAGAATTATTGATGTAATTGTTTCACGGGTTTTCATGGGGAATTTCTTGAACATAATTGCTACGCATTTATGTTATGTTTAAGACGGTCATGCTTTGTATGGGGAGTGTTATTCATTGATTAAGTGTTAGTTTGGATATTGAATGTGGACGGAATGTGAACGTGGAATGAACGAGAATGTATGAGTGGTACATGAACGTTTGGAAGAAGAGATGGTTTTAGAGAATGTTGTATTAAGACTTGGTTAAATTCTTTAGGAGTTTCCATGAGGGATTTCCATGGCGTATAAGGGAGGGTCCTTACACGGGAGAAGCGCG
Source organism: Littorina saxatilis (assembly GCF_037325665.1). Lineage (NCBI taxonomy): Eukaryota > Metazoa > Mollusca > Gastropoda > Littorinimorpha > Littorinidae > Littorina > Littorina saxatilis. Next base: position 9,464,440 of record NC_090246.1, on the reverse strand, counting down.
AGACGACGGTGGAAGCAAGGGACCACCTCGGCGCAGATGACTAGACGAGTGGAGTCTTCATCGATACCGGTCGTAGCTGACGACGGTTGTTTCCGCTACGGGCGGAAGGGTTTCTCGGGGAGAAACCTGGAAGGTGTGTGTTGGCATCTTCAGTGAGATGTGTGTTGGCATCTTCAGTGAAAGGTGTGTGTTGGCATCTTCAGTGAGAGGTGTGTTGGCATCTTCAGCGGAGGGTGTGTGTTAGCATCTCGGTGTGTTGATTCTATGAGGATTCAGCGAGACAAGTAAGTGAACTGGCGACATGCAGTGAGCCGTGAGACGAACTCGTGAGTGTCTGTTGGTACCTTCTTGTGTGCGTTAATCTATATTTGAGAAAGTATTGTTATAATATGTATTTACATGCCTTGAGTGAAAGCTGGAAGATTGTGCGAACTGTGTGTCGGAAAGTTGTTTCATATTGATGTATTTAAAGTGAAGAAGTATGTTGTTTTTTTGGTTGAGGAAATAATGAGCCTGCATCCTCCCAAAGTCTGTTTTTGAAGTGTTTGGTGTGAAAGGGTAGAGACAGTGCAATAGGGCAGAACACGTACATTAAATTCACATGCAAACCACTTCGTGACAGTGGTGACCCCGACTTAGCCTTAAATAGGTTTTTGTTTCTAAGGATAGATTTTTGTTGTAGTTAAAAAGCAGTTGCTTCCCTTTCATTGGAGAAAAAATGAGAAATTGAGAAAGAAGTGCCTTTAGTGTAGCTAAATATACCGTGATAAATTACGTGTTGTAGTGAGTTTGTTTATGTGTATGTTATTTGGACCCCCCTCTCCAGCTCTAGGGGTCTACGTAATTGTATAGTTCTTACGTAGAGAGGGCCTTAGTTTCTGTTTGCTTCCTTTTCTGTGTATTTATTATTTATCCTACATACGTGAGAGAGACACCCGTGAGATAATAATCGTTCAAATCACACGTGTGTATATCATGTAAATGAGGTCATGTCAAGCAAGTCTGGCAGGGACCTGTTTTTCCACTGCTTATGATGCCAAAGTCACCGAGACAAACGTCATAATAGAAACAAAAATTGCGCTCGCTAATTACCCTCGATGAATCTTTAGAACTAACACGTCACGCCACACTTTCAGAGTGACGTTTCTTTGCTTTGACGTAATAGATTGCACTAGGCTTTAGAAGAGATCGAGGTTCCAAAACAAGCGTCTTCAATTTAGCTGCCTCGTCTGCAAGACATTTTCAGTAAAATACACGTAAGTACAGTATGTAGGATAAACAGAATACTACATGGCTTGCTGTGTCGTACCAGATTTACACTCGTTGCTTTTTTTCAAATAGTGAACAGCTCGCTTTCGCTCGCAGTTCAATATTTAAAGAAAACAAGCTCATGTAAATCTGGTACGACACAGCAAGTCATGTACGTAGTATTCTCTATATATCTTTCTATCTAAATTCTAGCTCCCTTTCCTGTAAGTTTTTTTTTAAAACTATTTTTCTTAGATTTTATCTTGGATTGATTGTTGTGTATGATTGTTGTCGTTGAGGTGCAGGCTTATCCCAGCGAAGCTGGAGGTATCCCGTGAACGCTATACTGTAATCGATTTGAGAAATGTGCACACCGAATAATACATGATAAAGAAGGATTCGTTGTGCCCGGCTACGTGCTACAGTTGGAGATGGAAGTTCACCAAAAATGGGGACCATACTAACAAAAATACGGTGGGTAAAATAGGCGCCCCCATTTTTTCAGCAAACGCCACCCCAGGCCGCTTTGGACGGGTAGAAATTCCGTAGTTTCCAAGTCTATGGATAAAGCTCGCGTAAGAAGAATACGTCACGGTCGAAAGTCTTTGGCGTCAATTAATGCATCATGACGTCATGCCTCCCTGTAGTCTTTCTCTCTCGCGCAGTGTGTGTTTGTGTTCATTTTGTGCACATGTGTTAGTGTTACTGTGTGTGTGTGTGTGTGTGTGTGTGTGTGTGTGTGTGTGTGTGTGTGTGTGTGTGTGAGTGTGTGTGTGTGTGTGTATTTGTGTGTGTGTGTGTGTGCGCGCACGCGTACATGAGTCTGTACTCGTATGTGTGTGGTGTGTGAGTATTTGTGTATGTGTGTGTGTGTGTGTGTGTGTGTGTGTGTGTGTGCGTCCGCACGCGTGCATGATTCTGTACTCGTGTGTGTGTAAGTGTGTGTGTGGGCATAAGTTTATGTGTGTGCGTGTATGTGTGTTTGTTTGTAAAGGTGTGCATGTCCGTCTGTCCATATGTGCGTATGGGTGTGTGTTTTGTGTGTATGAAGTTTTTTGTTAGAGAGTGAGTGAGTGCGTGTGAGTGAGTGTGTGTGTGTGTGTGTGTGACTTGGTGTGTGTGTGTGTGTGTGTTTGAGAGAGAGAGAGAGAGAGAGTGTGTGTGTGTGTGTGTGTGTGTGTGTGTGAATGTATGTCTGCATGAGTTTGTGTGTATGTTTGTGTGTGTATGAGTGTGTTTATGTTTGTTTGTAAAGGTGTGTGTGTCCGACTGTCTATGTGCGTATTTGTTTGTTTGTTTGCTCAACGCCCAGCCGACCACGAAGGGCCATATCAGGGCGGTGCTGCATTGACATATAACGTGCGCCACACACAAGACAGAAGTCGCAGCACAGGCTTCATGTCTCACCCAGTCACATTATTCTGACACCGGACCAACCAGTCCTAGCACTAACCCCATAATGCCAGACGCCAGGCGGAGCAGTCACTAGATTGCCAATTTTAAAGTCTTAGGTATGACCCGGCCGGGGTTCGAACCCACGACCTCCCGATCACGGGGCGGACGCCTTACCACTAGGCCAACCGTGCCGGTCTATGTGCGTATAAGTGTGTGTTATGTGTGTTGGAGATTTGTGTCAGTCAATGTGTATGTGTGTGTGTGTGTGTGTGTGTGTGTGTGTGTGTGTGTGTGTGTGTGCGTATGTACAGTGTGTGTGTGTGTGTGTGTGTGTGTGTGTGTGTGTGTGGGTGTTTGTTTGTTTGTTTGCTTAACGCCCAGCCGACCACGAAGGGCCATATCAGGGCGGTGCTGCTTTGACATATAACGTGCGCCACACACAAGACAGAAGTCGCAGCACAGGCTTCATGTCTCACCCAGTCACATTATTCTGACACCGGACCAACCGGAGTGTGTGTGTGTGTGTGTGTGTGTGTGTGTGAATGTGTGTGTGCATGAGTTTGTGTGTATGTTTGTGTGTGTATGAGTGTGTATATGTGTTTGTTTGTAAAGGTGTGTGTGTGTCCGTCTGTCTATGTGCGTATTTGTTTGTTTGTTTCCATAATTATCAGGGCGGTGCTGCTTTGAGATATAACGTGCGCCACACAAAAGGCAGAAGTCGCAGCACAGGCTTCATGTCTCACCCAGTCACATTATTCTGACACCGGGCCAACCAGTCCTAGCATGCACTAACCCCATAATGCCAGCCGCCAGGCGGAGCACCCACTATAGATTGCCAATTTTAAAGTCTTAGGTATGACCCGGCCTGGGTTCTAACCCACGACCTCCCGATCACGGGGCGGACGCCTTACCACTAGGCCAACCGTGTATGTGCGTATGAGTGTGTGTATTGTGTGTATGAGATTTGTGTGAGTCAATATGTGTGTGTGTGTGTGTGTGTGGGTGTGTGCGTGCGTACATGCGTGCGTATGTACATGTGTGTGTGTGTGTGTGTGTTTGTGTGGGTGTGTGTCTGTTTGTATAAGAGATAAAGAGAGAGAGAGAAAGAAAGAGAGAGAGAGAGATAGAGAGAGAGAGTGGGTGGTTTGTGTTTGTGCGTGTGCGTAAGTGTATGTGTGTGTGTATGTGTGTTTGTTTGTAAAGGTGTGTATGTTCCTCTGTCTATATGTGCGTATGGGGGTGTGTTTTGTGTGTACAGTGAAGTGTGTGTAAGAGAGTGAGTGAGTGCGTGTGAGTGAGAGTGTATGTGTGTACGTGTGTACGTGTGTAACTTGGGTGTGTGTGTGTGTGTGTGTGTGTGTGTGTGTGTGTGTGTGTGTTTGTGTGTGTTCGTGTGTGTGTGTGTTTGAGAGAGAGAGAGAGAGAGAGAGAGAGAGAGAGAGAGAGAGAGAGAGAGAGAGAGAGAGAGAGAGAGAGAGAGGTTTGTCTTTCGCTGGGGTATGCAGTGCCTTGGCGTTGCACATCTACTTAATTTTAAATAAAATAGTATAGGGTGTGCCATTTTTGTTTTGTTTATAAATTCTGAAATTTTGTATTTTTTTTTGTTTGGACTCTGATATTTTTTTTAGTTGTGTACTCTGGCTTGAAAAGTGTTTTGTTTATTATTGTTATTGTTGTTCCTATGTGTAGTTGGATTAGTAATAGGGTGATTATCTCCCCTATACTACTGTTTAATATTTAGTTGTTGGTTTGGGGAAAGTTTTTTTGTTCAATTTTTTTTGTACAGATTTTTTGTTTGTTTTTTTGGTTAGTCGTAATTTGTAAACATTTGTACTTGGACAAATTTTTGGGTAAATTTTGTTGTTGTTGTTGTTGTTGTGAACATTTAAATTTTGTTTTGGTTTTGCTCTGGCGATTGATTTTCCTTAAAGGATCTGACGCTGGTTAGTGGTGTGTGGAATTAAATTTTTCATTTAAAGTGTGTTATTTGGGTTTGAGAAACTTTGACATTTCTAGTTAATTGTTTTTTTAATTTTTTTTGTTGTTGTTGATGTTCTAAAGTTTTTAGTTAAGTTTGACATTGATTGACAAGTGTTTGAAGCTGCTATTGATTGTTTAATCTGATATTTTCCAAATTATAATTTTTTTTGATGGACTGTATTAAGTTTATTGTTTATTTTTGAGACTGGTGGTGTAAATAGTTAAGTAGTAAACAATTTAAAGATTGTTTTTAAAAAAGGCACAAGATTTTTTTTAGTTTAGTATTTTATGATACTCTTTTGTGTGTGGTTAGTATTGCGAGAAACTGGTGTATGATACAAACTTTTTGATACTTAAACAATTTTGTGAACTTGTGTTACTTGATTCATTGTATTACTTTGAGATTACTTTGATCTTTTGACATTGTAAAGATGGCTGAGCATAGTGATACTGGTGGTAGCACATATGATCATTATTTGGCATTGGGAGAGAAGCATGGCTTAAAGGCAGAAGCTTTGTTTAAGTTTGCTCAGGATCATATGGATAGGGAAGAGAGAATTCAGGAAAGGGAAGCAAAGAAAGTAGCAGCTGAGGTTGAAGCAAAGAAAGTAGCAGCTGAGGTTGAAGCAAAGAAAGTAGCAGCTGAGGTTGAAGCAAAGAAAGTAGCAGCTGAGGTTGAAGCAAAGAAAGTAGCAGCTGAGGTTGAAGCAAAGAAAGTAGCAGCTGAGGTTGAAGCAAAGAAAGTTGAGGCTGAGACAAGAAGGTTAGAAATGGAATTAGATGCAAAAAGGTTAGAAGCAGATACTGAAGCGAGAAAAATGGATTTGGAGTTAAAGAAAGCAGAAGCGCAGCAAAGTACAGGTGGAAATGCAGGTGGGAGATCAGGTCCCAGCATTAGGCCCCAGTACCCAAAACTCCCCATGTTCAAGGAAGATAAAGATGACATTGACAGTTTTTTGTTCAGATTTGAAACGCATGCAAAGGCAAACAAATGGAATGATTCAGAGTGGGCTACGTACTTATCTGCTTATCTGGAAGGTGGGGCGTTGTCATTGTTTCATTCGTTGTTTTCAACGGGTACTTTGTCGTATGAAGACTTGAAGAAAGAGTTGTTGAAGAAGTTTCAGTGCACTCGAGAGGGATTTCGTGAGAAATTTCGCAGTACGAAGCCAGAGGCTGATGAAAGTTTTGGCACGTACGTAACAAGGATGACTCATTTGTTCAACCGTTGGTTGAGGTTGTCGGATATAGAAACCTCATATGAAGCATTGTTTGATTTTGTGTTGTGTGAGCAGATCCTTAACAGTGTATGCACTGATTTGGCAGTCTTTTTGAAAGAACGTGATTGTAAAAATTCAAAAGACATGATTGCTAGCGCAGAAATGTACAAATCAGCCCATCCGAATAAATCTTTGGCCAGAAAGAGTCAAGTAAATCCTTTGGGGACTGGAAACGTAGCGTTCAATCAGAATCGTGGATCAGGACAGTCTTACAATCGTGGTCAAGGTGATAGTGGCAGAAGACAAGATGGTATGAGCAGAAATACCAGGTTTCAAGGCAGAGGAGATGATCGTAGGCCGGGTAGAAGAGGATGGCAGCAAGGAAGTACTAGAGGTACAGGTACGGAACAGCAAAAGCAGGACACATGTTACAGATGTGGGCAGTTTGGCCATTACGCTAGAGAATGTATTCAGGTAGCATATTCAGCGAAGTCGGTAGCGGATTGTCAGGACGCTGGAGTGTTGGTAAGTTCGGCGGCATTTGGGTCGTTGCCATTAGCGGAAGGTCTCGTTAATGGGAAGCAAGTTTCAGTGCTGAGAGACACAGGAGCTAATGTAGCTGGGGTAAGGAAGTCGTTGGTCTTACCAAGCCAGTACATAAATGGAGAGGTCCAAAAAGTGAAGGGTTTTAGTGGACGGATTGATTTGTATCCATTGGCGGAAGTGGTTGTCGATACCCCATATTTTCAGGGAAAGTTGAAATGTTGTGTGCTCACAGACCCAGTCGCTGACCTAGTGATAGGTAATCTTCAGGGTGTGGTACCCAGAGTAGATTTGTTCCTAGGGAATACGCAGGGTGTTGGATTGTGTGCTGAGGTAAGTCACAAGAAAATCACTGAAGAGGTGGTACTTGAGAAGGTCGTGTGTGGTACGAGCAGGGCAAAAGCCAAAAAGAAACTGGAGGATTCCCCGGTGCCATTGAAAAATGTGGTTACTCCTGATTTGTCGGTTAACGAGGAGGATCTGGAAAGTTTGCTGAGAGAAGATGAGACATTGAAAGAGGTGTTGAGTGTGTCACGAGAGGATGAGAAGTATGCAGTTTGTGCAGAGAAAGTTGTTGATATTGAGGAAGTAAGTAGTGGATATCGCGAAAGCATTCCACTGAGGTCTGACTGGGGCAGTCATGATGTTTTCCCAAGTAAATGTGAAGAGGCAAAGGGTGCAGTGTTACCTCTGACTGAGGAGAGGAAAACGTTGCCGTTACCTACGTTGCCTAAGGGGAAGGAAGAGGCAAGCGGAGATATTGTTTTTGATCCTGGTTTGACAGATAGTCAAGAGGATGATATGAAACAGGTGTTTGGAAAGATGGTTGACATTTTCAAAACATGTGATGCGGTGGTGTCTTTAACGGCAAGAATTAGCATTCGAGGTTCATCCAATAGCATGAGACAGGAATACGTTGACAGACATGTTGTCCAGGTCATTCGTAGATCAGGGCATACCAGAGGTTTATGGGATGTTTGGAAGGAGAAGGTTGCTTTGATCAAAAGAAAACTCAAGAATTTTCTTTTGTCCCCGGGAAGGGGGATGTCACAAAGATGTGAGTAGCATATTTGTGAGGTGAAACCACGTCGTGTTTTTAACCTCCCTAAATGTTGTACAGGCGATGGTAGCTGACCGGACTGGCGTTATTCACGTGTTTCGGGTGTTTCACGCAAAACTGGCTTAGCTTGATATGAGCTGTGTTTGAGACATGTAGCTGGTCAGGGGGTAAATAACGACACAGCGTTTGAGATTTTCAACCGGGAAGGTTGTTCGGCGCGTGTCAGACTTGTTCTGGGAACAAGTACTCTTTCAAGAGACGGGTCTCTTAAGGTAAATGATTTACTATGTACTTGTATATTATTGACGTTGGAATACATAGCTGGAGCGTAAAGGTTAGTGTATATAAAGTGCACCAAATCTTAGTGTGAAGCGTTGAGAGAATTATTGATGTAATTGTTTCACGGGTTTTCATGGGGAATTTCTTGAACATAATTGCTACGCATTTATGTTATGTTTAAGACGGTCATGCTTTGTATGGGGAGTGTTATTCATTGATTAAGTGTTAGTTTGGATATTGAATGTGGACGGAATGTGAACGTGGAATGAACGAGAATGTATGAGTGGTACATGAACGTTTGGAAGAAGAGATGGTTTTAGAGAATGTTGTATTAAGACTTGGTTAAATTCTTTAGGAGTTTCCATGAGGGATTTCCATGGCGTATAAGGGAGGGTCCTTACACGGGAGAAGCGCGAGACGACGGTGGAAGCAAGGGACCACCTCGGCGCAGATGACTAGACGAGTGGAGTCTTCATCGATACCGGTCGTAGCTGACGACGGTTGTTTCCGCTACGGGCGGAAGGGTTTCTCGGGGAGAAACCTGGAAGGTGTGTGTTGGCATCTTCAGTGAGAGGTGTGTTGGCATCTTCAGTGAAAGGTGTGTGTTGGCATCTTCAGTGAGAGGTGTGTTGGCATCTTCAGCGGAGGGTGTGTGTTAGCATCTCTGTGTGTTGATTCTATGAGGATTCAGCGAGACAAGTGAACTGGCGACATGCAGTGAGCCGTGAGACGAACTCGTGAGTGTCTGTTGGTACCTTCTTGTGTGCGTTAATCTATATTTGAGAAAGTATTGTTATAATATGTATTTACATGCCTTGAGTGAAAGCTGGAAGATTGTGCGAACTGTGTGTCGGAAAGTTGTTTCATATTGATGTATTTAAAGTGAAGAAGTATGTTGTTTTTTTGGTTGAGGAAATAATGAGCCTGCATCCTCCCAAAGTCTGTTTTTGAAGTGTTTGGTGTGAAAGGGTAGAGACAGTGCAATAGGGCAGAACACGTACATTAAATTCACATGCAAACCACTTCGTGACAGTGATGACAGGTTTCTCGTTGTGATTTTGGATAACGTTTTGGCTCGTTCTTTTAAAAAAAACTATAAAAATAAAACTCGGGTATATCTGGTATCATACAGCGCGTCACTTTGTGTGTGTGTGTGTGTGTGTTTGTTTGTTTGTTTGTTTGTTTGTTTGCTTAACGCCCAGCCGACCACGAAGGATCATATCAGGGCGGTGCTGCTTAGACATATATATAACGTGCGCCACACACAAGACAGAAGTCGCAGCACAGGCTTCATGTCTCACCCAGTCACATTATTCTGACACCGGACCAACCAGTCCTAGCACTAACCCCATAATGCCAGACGCCAGGCGGAGCAGCCACTAGATTGCCAATTTTAAAGTCTTAGGAATGACCCGGCCGGGGTTCGAACCCACGACCTCCCGATAAAGGGGGCGGACGCCTTACCACTAGGCCAACCGTGCCGGTTGTGTGTGTGTGTGTGTGTGTGTGGTGTGTGTGCGTGCGTGTGTGTGTGTGTATGTATGTGTGTGTATGTGTGTGTGTTTATCTGTTTGTGTGTGTGTGTGCTTTTCTGTTTCTGTGTGTGTGTCTGTGCGTGCGCGCGCGGGTGTGTGTGTCAGTGTGTGTGTGTGTGTGTGTGTGTGAGTCTGTGTGTGTGACTGTGTGTGTGAGTCTGTGTGTGTGTGTGAGTCTGTGTGTGTGTGTCTGTGTGTGCGAGTCTGTGTGTGTGTGTGTGTGTGTGTGTGTGTGTGTGTGTGTGTGTGTGTGTGTGTGTGAGTCTGTGTGTGTGAGTCTGTGTGTGTGTGTGTGAGTCTGTGTGTGTGAGTCTGTGGTCTGTGTGTGTGTGTGTGAGTGTGTGTGTGAGTCTCTGTGTGTGTGTGTGTGTGTGTGTGTGTATGTGTGAGTCTGTGTGTGTGTGTGTGTGTGTGTGTGTGTGTTCATGCGCAGGCGCGTACTAGTGCCTGTGTACGCGCACGTTTGTATTGACACTGTTGTACCCTTTGTGAAAGCACCTGCCAACGTATTACCTTGAAATCCCGTCTCATTTTATGACTTCGTTTGGAATGCAACGCACATAAACATTCGACCTGCCATCCGGACTAAATCATGTGTGCTCAAATGTCACGCATGGGGAAATCTAAAACGACGGCAACATTCAAACATAGACTTACCTCCGAAACTAAATTATGCAACAACACCAAAATATTGCGACATGATGTCGAATTCTATGTGTAACTGTGTTGTTCTTCTGCTCCACTGAACCTATCTGTGACGCGCCACGGCTCGCCTACAGTCACAGTCACAGGCACAGGCACAGGCACACGATTGAACTATTTGAACTATTTGGTTGACTGCTCTTGACTTTTCATTGACTGTTCATAGTGTTTATTCCTTGCCGTTATCACATTGCTAACTTAAATGTCTGACACTACAAAGAGGGGAAGAGGAGAGGTCTCGCCTATCAGCGACGATACAGAAAAAAGGCCGTGCCTTGATCTTGAGGACAGTTACTTAGACGCATTTGACGATTCAACCATCATCGTAGTAGAACAGCCCCTGCACAGCACCACCCTCAGCTCTCCGCCAGACGCGACAACTTCGGCGATGTCGAGTTCCACTATCACCTCCGTAAAGGAAGGATTGCGCGAGGCCCTGTTGGATCCAGCAATCCTGCGACTTCAAAGGGAGGCTGTCGTGGCCCCCCTGATGCAGCAGATCGAGGAACTAAAAAAGACGGTGGCCAACAAGGACCAAGAGATCGCGGACCTCCACGCTCGTGTCGACGAGCTCGAGCAGTATTCGAGGCGCAACTGCGTCAGGATCAGTGGCATCCCCGCCGCTGACGAGAACACTGACGAAGTTACCATGAAACTAGGGGCTGCACTTGGCGTCACCATCACAACTGACATGATCGACAGATCCCACCGCGTCGGCAGACCAGACCAGGCCGATCGTCAGATCATTGTCAAGTTCACCTCCTATCGACACAAGCGGTTGCTGATGGGCGTTCGGAGGCACCTCAAGCACAAGACGGCCTCGACCATGGGATTTTCGCCACCCGCCTCAGCAGCGGAAGCCGCGGCGCGGTCAGCACCACGTGCACGGGGGGTGTTTGTAAACGACGACCTGACGAGGCAGCGGGCCAGACTGGCAGCTAAAGCACGTCGCCTAAAACAAGAGAGGCGTATCCAGGACACATGGGTCCGTGATGGTGAAATCTTCATAAAAAAGAACGAAAAAATCTCAAAAGTGTTCAACGAGGAAGAACTAGAAAAATGAGTATAGCCTTGTTTAACTAGCTCGTCTTCTGCATGCTACAGCTTACCCAGTGAAGTGTGTATGCTGCTGCAAGCAGTAAAATGTGACACCGTGAAATATTGACATCTGACCATGACTGCTTGCTTTTTTTGTATCTTGTACTTTGTATTTCCACCCCCGGTATAGGGGTGTGTATAGGTTTCACTCGATGTGTTTGTTTGTTTGTGTGTTTGTTTGTTTGTGTGTTTGTTTGTTTGTGTGTTTGTTTGTGTTCGCAAGTAGATCTCAAGAATGAACGGACCGATCGTCACCAAACTTGGTGAACAGGTTCTATACATTCCTGAGACGGTCCTTACAAAAATTGGGACCAGTCAAACACACGGTTAGGGAGTTATTGGTGGATTTTGGTTTTTTGGGGGATCAACTACAGTTCAAGAATGAACGGACCGATCGTCACCAAACTTGGTGAACAGGTTCGATACATTCCTGAGACGGTCCTTACAAAAATTGGGACCAGTCAAACACACGGTTAGGGAGTTATTGGTGGATTTTGGTTTTTTGGGGGGATCAACTACAGTTCAAGAATGAACGGACCGATCGTCACCAAACTTGGTGAACAGGTTCGATACATTCCTGAGACGGTCCTTACAAAAATTGGGACCAGTCAAACACACGGTTAGGGAGTTATTGGTGGATTTTGGTTTTTCGGATATTCCCGGCGTTCTCAGTGTTACCGGCTATTTTTAGAAGGTCATCGCAATGTCCAGAACGCTTTCCTTGGACCCGTAAGTTGTCCTCACTGTAAAAGTGCAAAGGTCGAATCAATTTATAGCCACGCGAAAAATACACTCTCATCTATCTCTATATATTTATACAATAGATATAGATATATACATACGGCTTCTCTGTGTGTGTGTGTATTTGAGTGTGTCTGTAGAAAACACCTGTGTATTGCACAGTTCTGTTTGTGATGTGGTACCTAGGGCGTCGTCGACAAGTATAGGACTCGACATGATATGATCAGGAATGGCATTATGGCCCCTGAATCATGTTCGTGCTGTTCCCATTCCACGAGTCTGGAAGGGACCTAAGCTTGACGGGTCCATGGTTCGAAGCCGGCGTACAGTGCGCCACTCAAGCCGGGTATTCGGCTCTATTTAATCCACACGTGCTGAGCATGTTTTATATTATATAGATGAGACGGTTTTTACAAAAAATGCGGTCAGTAGGTGTTACAGAAAGAGTTATATTGATTTGTCTTTTTCTCCGCCTGTCTCTTTGTCCACTCAATCAACTTATTTTAACCACACTTGTTAGCAGTGCCTTCTCAGTTGGTGGCAGTGAGAATCGTAAGGACGGGGGTGTTTTTCCTATCTCGGAGGAATTTCTTGTTTTTGTTGTATTTCTTTCTTCCCGTGCGCCTACATATGTATATTTTGAACCACGAGCTAAGAGCTACAGAAGTGTTGTTGTTTTCTAATGGAAAACCGTTACCCATTGGGAACTCTGTATAATACGTTCTTTACTTAATCTTGTTTTTGAACCCTCTTTACAAACTTTACCCTTGTTTTTTGTTGTTGTCTTTTTGTAGCGCAATTCGTCCCAGACCAGCCCGCAGATACACCCTCCCTCTGGCCATTTTTATGTTCCTGATCCTGATAGGATATGTCAGTTAATTTAAGCATGTACAGGGCCAGAATTGGGTGTTTCTATGGAAAAGCAGTAGTTCTCTGTCGCAAACTTGCTTTCTTATGTGAATCTTCTGTGTTACCATTTGTGATTTTAACTTCACTTAAATCACCAGCCCGCGTTCCGTTATCATTGTTCGTTTTTTGTTGTGTTACCTTTGTCACAAAGATGTGAGTAGCATATTTGTGAGGTGAAACTACGTCGTGTTTTTAACCTCCCTAAAAGTTGTAGAGGCGATGGTAGTTGACCGGACTGGCGTTATTCACGTGTTTCTTATGTTCCACGCAAAACTGGCTTAGCTTGATGTGAGTTGTGTTTGAGACATGTAGCTGGTCTGAGGTAAATAACGTCACAGCGTTTGAGATTTCCAACCGGGAAGGTTGATCAGCGTGTGTCAGACTTGTTCTGGGAACAAGTACTCTTTCAAGAGACGGGTCTCTTAAGGTAAATGATTTACTATGGTGTATATTATTGACGTTGGAATACATAGCTGGAGCGTAAAGGTTAGTGTGTATAAAGTGCACCCAATCTTAGTGTGAAGCGTTGAGAGAATTCTTGATGTAATTGTTTCACGGTTTTTCATGGGGAATTTCTTGAACATAATTGCTACGCATTTATGTTATGTTTAAGACGGTCATGCTTTGTATGGGGAGTGTTATTCATTGATTAAGTGTTAGTTTGGATATTGAATCTGTACGGAATGTGAACGTGGAATGAACGAGAATGTATGAGTGGTATATGAATGTTTGGAAGAAGAGATGGTTTTAGAGAATGTTGTATTAAGACTTGGTTAAATTCTTTAGGAGTTTCCATGAGGGATTTCCATGGCGTATAAGGGAGGGACCTTACACGAGAGAAGCGCTAGACGACGGTGGAAGCAAGGGACCACCTCGGCGCAGATGACTAGACGAGAGGAGTCTTCATCGATACCGGTCGTAGCTGACGACGGTTGTTTCCGCTACGGGCGGAAAGGTTTCTCGGGGAGAAACCTGGAAGATGTGTGTTGGCATCTTCAGTGAAAGGTGTGTGTCAGCATCTTCAGCGAAAGGTGGGTGGTAGCATCTCTGTGTGTCGGCATCTTCAGCGAAAGGTGTGTGTTAGCATCTCTGTGAGTTGGCACCTGAATTCATTATTCTACGAGGATTCAACGAGACAAGTAAGTGAACTGGCGACATGCAGTGAGCCGTGATACGAACTCGTGAGTGTCTGTTGGTACCTTCTTGCGTGCGTTAATCTATATTTGAGAAAGTATTGTTATAATATGTATTTACATGCCTTGAGTGAAGCTGGAAGAGTGTGCGAACTGTGTGTTGAAAAGTTGTTCGTATATATTGATGTATTTAAAGTGAAGACGTATGTTGTTTTGGTTGAGGAAATAATGAGCCTGCATCCTCCCAAGTTCTGTTTTTGAAGTGTTTGGTGTGAAAGGGTAGAGACAGTGCAAAAGGGCAGAACACGCATAATAAATTCACATGCAAACCACTTCGTGACAACCTTCAGCTTTAAAAGCTGGTCAGCTTTATTAAACAACACCAAGCTGGCAAAAACTAATAATGTTGATTTTAATGACCAGCAGTCAAGTCTTGTAACCCCGTTTGTACAATCGAAGTTGTACTTATCAGGTGATGTAGAAAAGAACCCAGGTCCTGAACACGAGCATGAAATCAGTGTCGTACACATTAATGTCAGAAGCCTTAGGAATAAAATTAATTTATTGCAGCCCGAAGTTCAACGGCACGATGTCTTAACACTTTCGGAGACATGGCTAGCGCATTCTGATGATAATTCCTCATTATTGATTCCAAATTTTAGCCCCCCAATTCGACTTGACCGTCCAGACCATCCTTATGGCGGAGTAGCAATTTATGTAAAGAATTATTTGTATCATAAACCCCGTCCTGAGTTTTACGTCGTCGGCCTAGAAGCCGTGTGGGTTGAGATAAAATTGAATAAAGAAAGTATTTTGATAGGTTCATTCTACCGTCCACCGAATGGAAATGTTCAATACTGGGAATTAGTAGATGAAAGTTTAAGAAAAGTAAATAGTCAGGTTTTGAAGTTTGTAATTTGTGGTGATTTTAACGTTGATTTTATAACTTTTCCCTCTCACAATTTTTTCAATATGTTGCATTCATATCAGCTCTGTCAACTTGTCGATGTTCCCACACGTATAACTGAAACAAGCAGTACCTGCATAGATCTCATAATTACACAAACGCCACAACTAATTAAATCTGTAGATGTTCTGCCACCAATTTGCAGCGACCACAGCGTGCCACGGGCGATACTAAAAAGTACTGTAAATGTGAGTAACTGCTTTAAACGAACTATTTTCAATTACGATAAATTGAATATAGTAGGGTTTTGTAACGCTCTTTCACAAGTTGACTGGACAGGTATGGTGACGAACGAAATGTTTAATGATAGTATTGACGATTTTAGTAGAACATTTATGAATGTTGCAAAGCAGTTCATGCCGGTTAAAGAAGTTACTGTACGCCCCAAAGACGCACTCTGGATTACCCCAGACATCTTAAAGTTAATCGACGAGCGAGATCAAATTCACCTGAGAGCAAAAACGAGTAATTCTTTAGAAGATTGGCTGAGTTATCGTCAGACGCGTAATCGTGTCACAGCAGCTAAGAGAGACAGAGTCCAGCAATTTTATATTGAGTTAGACGAACGTATTTCCGACCAAGGTTCCTTTGGTACTAAAAAGTGGTGGCAGTTGGTAAAGTCATTCATGGACAAGAAAGGGCTTGGTGTTGATGAAATTCCTCCGATTAATTTTGAAGGCAAGATTTACCAGTCAAACCAGGAAAAAGCCAACGTTCTGAACAATTTTTTCATACATAATTCCGTTCTTGAAACCCCAGACGACAATTTGCCTCAAGCTGATTTTTTAGACAGCGAACTTAATGAGATTTATCTTACAGTCGATGAGGTTAAAGAGGTTATTAAACGCCTTGATACAGGTAAAGCCACTGGTCCGGATCTTATTCACAACAGACTTCTAGTTGCTGCTGTTGACGCCATAGCAGAACCCCTGACATATGTGTTTAACAGAAGCCTTAGAGAAGGTATATATCCTAGTTTGTGGAAGACGGCTCATGTCACTCCTATTTACAATTAAAGCCGGCCCAGCCGATTGTTGTAACAATTATCGACCAATTTCATTATTAAGTTGTGTTGGGAAGGTAATGGAGCGATGTGTCCACAGCCATGTTTACACCTTCTTACAGCGAAATAATATATTATCACCTGCACAGTCAGGATTTATTTCTGGTGACTCTACCATCTGTCAGCTGGCTTCGATTTGTGACGAGTTTTGTGTAAATTACGATATGGGAATTACCACTCAAGCTGTTTTTTGTGATGTGTCAAAAGCATTTGAAAAAATTTGGCATAAAGGGTTATTATATAAACTGGAACTAGCAGGAATAAGAGGACAATTGTTAAAATGGTTTCACGATTATTTAACAAATCGCCATCAGGCTGTTGTTATTAAGGGTGCTAAGTCTGCATTAAAATGTATCCCGGCAGGTGTTCCACAAGGCTCTGTTCTTGGCCCCTTGTTATTCCTGATATATATTAATGACATTGTGAATGATATTGAATCTGTTATAAAGTTGTTTGCTGATGACACGAGCATGTCCATGTCCTTAGAAGATCCAATTAGACGAGCGCAGACTTTGAACGCAGATCTAAATAAAATTAGTACCTGGGCAAAACGGTGGAAAGTTAAATTTAACGAAGCAAAAACGGAATTGTTAGACATAAAACGTGATAATATACCAACCGAACCAATCATTTTTAATAATATTGTTTTGGAAAACGTGAACCAACATAAACATCTTGGCATAATTTTGCAGAATAATTGTAAATGGGACTTCCAAGTGAGAAGCATCGTAAAAAAGGTCACCCTCTTAATTAATTGCTAAGATATTTATTACAAATACAGATTAAATCGTAAAAGTCTGGAAACTATGTACAAATCCTTTGTTCTTCCACATTTTGACTATGCAGACATCCTATGGGACAACTGCACCGAGTACTGGTCAACTGCACTGGAAAAATTACATTTGGAAGCCATTTGGACTATAATCGGTGGTGTACGCGGCACCAGCCACGAAAAGCTGTATAAAGAAAGCGGATTTTGTAACCTAAAAGAAAGACGGAGCAGACACAAACTAATTTTATATTACAAGATGGTATTTGGCAAATGTCCTCATTACTTAGCACAACTTTTGCCACCTTTAACTTCTGATGTTAACCCCTATCACCGAAGAAGACCATCAGAAAGAAGAGTTCCCACTTGCAAAACTGAATTATACCGTCGATCTTTTATACCATCTGCCACTGTCCTTTGGAACAACTTGCCAGACAACATCAAAACAACTAACTCAATCAGCGAATTCAAACACTATCTAACTATTCCTGATTATAACGTACCTGCCTATTACTACTGTGGTAAACGATTGGAAGAGATTCATCACTGCAGAATGCGCCTAAACATGAGTAACTTGAACTCTGACCTGTGCAAACGCCACTTACAAAAAAATCCGCAGTGCGCTTGCGGCTACCTGCACGAAACAGCTGACCATTACTTGATACATTGCCCTCTGTACGTAGACGCTCGCCTATCTACAATAAATGCACTACCTGTACATCACAGACATGTTGAAATGTTGTTAAATGGTAGCGAAAACCTTTCTCTTCGCACCAACAAGCTTATTTTTGAAAGTGTCCAATCGTTTATCTGTAAATCTGGTCGTTTTTGTTAATTTGACTCAGTACGCATATCCATGCCATGTATTCTATATACATTTTTCAATTATATATTCAGCGAACTACTGCTTATTTGCCACTGGATTACAGTTTACAATGTACTATGTATATTCTTTTTGTATGCGCTAACCACCTTCATCTTTCATATGTACCTACGATTCTTTCGTCCCACCTCCACCCTCCCCCTCTTTCCCCTGCTAGCTTTCTCTTGTTCTTTTTGGTTTGCTTCAACTATGCTGTTTACCTAGATAGTTCCATAGTTTATAAGTAATGTTTGTCCGACATCATATTTTTGTTAATTTGTAACTACGTAGGGCGCGTAATATAAGCGTTCGCTTGAGTTCGTGTCCCTATTGTTTATCGTTGTATTGTTGTACCATGTTTGATTTAATAAAACATTGTTTAAACCAATCCCGGTCGCTGCCGCCTGGTGGAGATTTTTTTCCGATCTCCCAGGTCAACGTATGTGCAGACCTGCTAGTGACTTAACCCCCTTCGTGTGTACACGCATGCACAAGACCAAGTGCGCACGGAAAAGATCCTGTAATCCATGTCGGAGTTCGGTGGGTTATGGAAACACGAAAATACCCAGCATGCCTACTCAACGAAAGCGAAGTGAGCTGACTATGTTCTCAGAGTACAGTGGAACCCCGCCACAACGACCCCCCTCTCTAAGGACTACCCCGCCACAACGACCCCCCTCTCTAAGGACTACCCCGCCACAACGACCCCCCTCTCTAAGGACTACCCCGCCACAACGACCCCCCTCTCTAAGGACTACCCCGCCACAACGACCCCCCTCTCTAAGGACTACCCCGCCACAACGACCCCCCTCTCTAAGGACTACCCCGCCACAACGACCCCCCTCTCTAAGGACTACCCCGCCACAACGACCCTTTTTTTTTAACCGATGTGTTTCCTTATATAGGCCCATTGCAGAAACTCAAGTTATCAACAGCATTTCTACTCGGCGCGCGCGGTATGAGAATCACGGGTCGTAACTCTCTGGAATTGGTCATCCGCCGCCATGTTGGATGCCTTGCACGATCTCTGACGGTGCTTGGGCGTTGGGTGGCGACTCGACAAAAGTGAAAATGACACGTTGTGTGGCATAGGGGGTAAAAATCAAGGGTCTGCCAAACCCGGCAAATGCAGTAGGCAGCCCAGAGATCCCTAAGTACCTCTCCCAATTGCAGTACTTTTCGGCAATATTTACAGTTTCAAATTGCTAGGATAGCTTCTTTGTGGTTTTAGAGAGGTGTTCTGGAAAAACTGAAAGGTAGCCTCGTCAGGGGACAACTATTCAAACCCATATCCTCATTATTTTGATTCTCAATTGAGAATAATCATTTATAGATGACTATTATTCATTTCCCCTTTTAGGATGTACTTGCACGTACTGGTGGTTTATTACCCAAATGTCCTCACATAAGGCTCGGTGATTCGTGTATTTGTTTGTTCAGCCCATTTCTTTCTTGTGTTTATTCACAAGAAGAAAAACAATAAAGATAATCATTTATGTATGATTTATGGTGGGATTTTTCCTCCATGGTGTGTACTAGGATGTAATGTACTAAATGTACTGTGGTCGTATATTAACGGGTTATATTCCCCGTATGTGTACTATGCGTACAGGTTCATTGAAGGGAGGGTGTAATAGTTGTAATAGTGCTGCTGGACCTTTCCGCGGCCTTCGACACGATCGACCACCAGCTACTCGTCGATCGCCTCAGTTCCACGTTCGGCATTCACGACACCGCCCTTTCTTGGTTTAGGAGCTACCTCCAGAACCGCTCTCAGACTGTCACCACTGATTCGTTCTCTTCTCAGCCTGTCCCTGTCCGCTTCGGCGTCCCACAAGGATCTGTCCTCGGCCCTGTCCTTTTCACCTGTACACCCAACCCCTCTCCCTGGTCATCGAACGCCACGGCCTGAACTACAACTCCTTTGCCGATGACACGCAGCTCCAGAACAGCGCCAAGCCGGAGGACGTTGACGATCTCCTTGGATCCATCTCCAGTTGTTTCACTGACATCAAGAACTGGATGACTGAGAACAAGCTGAAGCTGAACAGTGAAAAGACGGAGGCCCTTCTCGTTGGAACACGACAGAAGATTGCTTCCCTCACTGTGACCGACCTCCAGCTGGATGACGCGACTGTTCCATTCTCCCCTGCTGTCAAGAGCCTTGGCGTCTTTCTCGACTCCACTCTCTCCATGCAGACACACATCTCCTTCATCATCAAGACCTGCTTTTTCCACCTACGACGCATCGCCTCCATCCGTCGCTACCTCACCCACGACGCCTGTGTCAAGCTGGTTGTCTCCCTCATCTTCAGTCGTCTGGACTACTGCAACTCCCTTCTGGCTGGCCTCCCCGCCTCATCCATTCATGGCCTACAACGAGTCCAGAACGCCGCTGCCAGGCTGACGTTGAGGAAGACGAAGCGAGACCACATCACCCCCCTACTTCGCTCCTTGCACTGGCTCCCTGCCAACACCCGAATCTCCTACAAACTGTCCACTCTGGTCTACAAGTGTCTCAACGACTCTGCTCCCGAGTACCTTCAATCCTAGGCTCCCTGGACCTGTACACCCAGCCCTCCGACCGTCCCCTTCGTTCTGCTGCTGACCCTCTCCGCCTCCACATCCCTCGCTCAAAACTCGCATCTGCTGGTCAGCGTGCATTTCCCTCCGCGGGCCCCTCCGTCTGGAACTCCCTGCCGCTTGAGTTTCGCCAGAGCCCCTCTCTTGACGCGTTCAAGAGTAGGTTGAAGACTCAGTTCTTCCCGTAGCTGGCTGCGACTTTCATGCTCGACGTGATGTGTTGTGCCCCAAAAGGCATTCTTGTGCTGTGCTCTGTGAGAGGTGTTTTCTTTGTGCTTAATATTATTTTGTTTGGACCTAGCTATTGATGTGTACATTGTTGTTAAACAGTTGTTTGTTTACCAGGGTTTGCTAGTGTGTGATAGGGTTCGTGTCCGTCTGAAGATGTTAGTTTCTTTGTTAGTCCTGTGTTGACAACTCTTCGACAAGCGCTTAGAACTGTACCCACGGAATACGCGCTATATAAGCTTCATATTGATTGATTGATTGATTGTTTGTTTGGTTTAGAAACGAGACAATCATTTCATCCCTTTTTGGAAGATGAGGGTGGTCCGCCCGAGGGCAGACCGGGTTGTAGGTTCGGGACAATAGATTGACTATTGTCGTTTAGGCAGCTTAGGGATTCTGTTTCGGTTCGCTGAGTGGACGTGTGGCCGTTTTCGCTGTTGGTTACGGCGCTCGCGCCTTTCCCTGTCTGCATACACAGTGAAATACGCAAAAAGAACAAGAGTGCAATGAAGAAAACTAACAAAGACGGCATCCAATATGGCGGCGCGAAGAGAGTATGAGCGGAGTTGTGCCCCTTAGGGCTAAAGCTAGCCGATCCATTTGATAACGTCACGCCGAGTAAGAAGAATGAATTGGACCTATAGTTGTCACCAGTGACAGTGTAGCGACCACCCCGCTCTAACGTCTAAGGACCGACCTAACAGCTTGTGTAACAACTTTGTCAGACAAAGCCAAGACTCAGTCAGCGTAACGCATCACTGACAAACCGGTTATAACCGTCTTGCGTAAGCCGCTGAGAGGTGTGATGGTTGGGTGGGCTGAGTAAACATCACAAACCAATCATCGAGAAAACAAACTCACGAGACCAACACACACCGTTCAATTCAGTCAGAATAGACAGTCTTTGGACAGAAGAGCAGTGGAGATCGACATGGCGTCTACAAAGAAAAGAAAATATTTAACTCTCGAAAATCGAGTGAATGTTGTGAACAGACACAAAAAGGGAGAAACTGCCATCGCGATTGCAAAAAGTCTTGATGTTGGAAAATCGCAAATTCAAAGAATTATCCAACTCCAAGAAAACATTCTGAAAAAGGTGGGGAAGTGGTGACTAGGCAGTGAACGCACTCACCATGCACTGACATCATACGAAAGCAGCCACACAAACATAGCACAGAGGCAGAGGCAGGTGTGCAGATGCTTTGTGAGAATAAGCGTTGAAAACCAGTTTGAATAAAAATAAAACAGCAGATAGAGCCGCATGTCATAATCATTCTTCTTGTCTGGCTTTATTGACTGCATGCCGATCTTGTGGCAGTGACTTTTCACTCTTCAGTCGGACTGTACACAAACCGCTCTCACTCTCCCTCACTGACTACCCTGACAACTGATTCTTGGAAATTGTTTGGAAGAGTACACCTGTCTATTTCTCTCCAATGCTCTTCCTGCTGACTTCAGTGACACCGAACACCCCACTGAGTTTAGCCAGCTACCCCCCCCCTCCTCTCTCTCTCTCTCCCCCCCCCCCCCCCCCCAGCCATGTACTGGTACTGTTTGGTGCTGTGGCCAGAGAGGTGTCACCGGCTAATTGAGGCCAGCTGCACTGTTCACTCAGAGCAAAACTAGTTGACTGTGTCTAACTTTTGACAAAGCAACACAACTGAAGGGTTCACAGATTAGGTAACCGACTCACTGGTCAAGGCTGCAGGGAAACAAGAGTATCTTGTCAATGAAAGAGGTTACGTAGCATGCCGAGTCTCAGTGATTATCAAAAATAATGGTCGAAGTTAGCGGATCATGAAAAATGCGAGCTTCAGCGAGCTTTTTCATGACCGCGAACTGAGACCATTATTTTTGATAATCACTGAGACGAGGTATGTAACCTCTTTATCCCTCCTTTCTTCAGTTATTCAAAGAAAAGAGGAGTTTTTGTGCGAAAGTTTGATCAAATCATATTCACCCAACCAGTCTACCTGCGCAGGCGATCGATTAATGCGCGGTTGTATAGTTCCGTGCAAATCATTCAAATCTGTTCACACTTCTTGTCAGTTTCCATGTTTTGAACTAAAATCAAGTACACAGTTATGTTGTCATTTTGCTGTGGCGGTAAAGGCAGATAGTGTGTGTTCTGTTCATGTTTTGGTATCGCTCAGGAAATGTTCTTTCCTCGAATGTGACTAGCAGACGAAGTTTTACACCCGTGTTCCAACGCTAAAAACTGTATGAAGTTTAGTTTTCTGGGGCAAAATAGTGTATGAAATCGCTGCATGTTCTTCAAGTTGATTAAATGTTTGCAATTGATTGCGTGTGATCTGTTTATAAAATGAAATATTGTTGAAAACTGACCGTCGGATTGCAGTCTTGTCGATGGAGCCAACATCTGGAAGGGGAACTACTCGTGTCGCTAGACAAAGTATGAGAGTTACTTTTCCTTGGAATCTTGCTAGCGATAAACGATTGTGCACGGCAGATCTGAATTCAGAAAACAACCAAACTCATGGATTTTATATTGAGATTCATGTGTTCAAGCCTGTAGTTGCTGGTTTAAATGCGGTATGGTTGTATTGTTTGCTCCAGAAATGTATATTTTGTACGTTAGAGTGTTCTGAACTTTTGAGTCGCAAAAAGTAGATCCACAGTGTGTACAGTCTCTACCCATGAGCTATCGAGGATTCAGGCCCGTTGTTGGGTAAGTGATTTTGGTTGTTGGGTAAGTTACCGAAAAATAACTAGCCCTACAAGTTTACAGAGAGAAAGAAGCAGAGGGGGGGATAAACACAGATACGCGATGCTGAGAACGGTGGCCGATTTTTCACTCTCTTTCTCGGAGGGCCTTCATCATTACAGGGACTGCTGTAAAGAAATGCTTGCTCAGAAACTAACTCTTTTTGCATTGAAACATGCACCAGAACTGGTAGACACCATCGACAATGTCAAACATGAAATCGAAGCAGTTTGCTTGAGGAAACGGTCGTCAGCAACTCAAACTTCTCTGTTTTCTTTTTTTAAGAAAATCTGAGGTGACTTTCTTTGTGGCCCCGCCCCCTCCCTCTGTAAGGACCCCCCTCCATAAGGACCGATTTTTGTCATCATTTTCAAGGTCGCTAGAGAGGGGTTCCACTGTATAGTGTGGGGAACCCAAATGAGAAAACGAGCTCACACGTAACCAGAAAAAAATGGAACGCTGAAGAAGAAGGTCGTATAGTTCTTGTGAATGTTTGGTTTTGTCCTGAATTAAACATTCCAATAATTTAACCTTTCCTGTGTTTGATGTGAGAATATCCAAGCAATCGGTTCGGATGTGAGAATTGAGATGAAAAAGAACTTCAGCTTAGACACTGGAAATGTTCATTAAAACGTCTAAACTCTAGAACCAGTCTTAACTTCAGATAACTACCGACGCTACTGATACAGCCCTTTCGTTGATGATGTCTTAATCATAATCCCGAGATAAACCAATTCAGTTGTCCGGCCCAGAGAATGTTGCATTAAATCAACCATCTAGTCATGTTCTAGGCGGATTTTGAGGTTGTCGGACACAGATACACTGATTAGAAGTCAACCCCAGCCCTTTGCGAGTGACCATTGTATACGTTGGTTATAAGAATGTAGCCGTGTGGAGATTTCACGGACACTGTCTTTGCTTTTCTCTGTCAATCCCTGTCCCGTTTATTCCCCGTGAGGCGACCAGACCCCCCGCGGGCTAGGGGGAGTCCCATATTGGTTGGGACGAGAAAGAATTTACCCGATGCTCCCCAGCATGTCGTAAGAGGCGACTAACGGAGTCTGTTTCTCCTTTTACCCTTGTTAAGTGTTTCTTGTATAGAATATAGTCAATTTTTGTAAAGATTTTAGTCAAGCAGTATGTAAGAAATGTTAAGTCCTTTGTACTGGAAACTTGCATTCTCCCATTCTTGTACAACGTTGCAAGCCCCTGGAGCAAATTTTTGATTAGTGCTTTTGTGAACAAGAAACAATTGACAAGTGGCTCTATCCCATCTTCCCCCTTTCCCCGTCGCGATATAACCCTTTGTGGTTAAAAGCGACGTTAAACACCAAATAAAGAAAAAGAGGCGACCAGCCATGCGTTGCTCAGAATCACAATAGCCCGCTCAGAAAAAAGTCGCTCTGGATTGGTCTATGCAACGGGCTCACAACGAGGCAAATCGCTTCACGATGGCGACGAAGAAAGCACGATTGCTGCGATATATGAAAAAAGTTGTACTTCTTAAACTAGTAGACGATTCGGTCAGTGAAATCGTCAGAGAGAATGTGGGAAAGATGGGAAATTTAGCTGGGGTAGTCCCTGAACCTTGAAAAGCGGTGGATCCCTCGGGTCACGTCGAAAACCACGCAGAGAAGATCGAAACACGCTATCAATCAATCAATGAGGCTTATATCGCGCATATTCCGTGGGTACAGTTCTAGGCGCTCTGCAGTGATGCCGTGTGAGATGAAATTTTATACGGCCAGTAGATTGCAGCCATGTCGGCGCATATTTACCTTTCACGGCCTTATTCCAAGTCACACGGGTATGGTAAACACCGCCGCCATCTTGGATAACGCGGCGGGCGGTGGGCGAGCATATACCAAAGCCGCTCGCCGAGTGCTTCGCGAGCGCTTTCCTGCACTGCCTTAAGAAACGGCTTTTTGTCATTCGCACTGCGAGCGACCCGTGGCGAACCGCTCTGGGCAACTCGTCTCAGGTGTGTATCACCGTATGTCTTTGTTATTGTACTTGTGCTTAGGATGCATGTGTCGTGGTTGGTTGAATGTTTACATGCTGATTGGTTAATTCGTATTGTGCGCGCGCATTCGTCCCCCGATAGGGTGAGACGGTCAGTCGCGAAGGTGACGCGAAGGTGACAAGACCCTGGGCGGAGTGAACTGTAAGTAGAGTTTGGTTCTTGTTTGTATTATTGTATTTGCTAGGTTTGATCAGGCCTATGATGTGTTATGAGCGTGTGATTAATGCATTGGTGTGCAAGTACTATGTGTTAGCCATTTTGATCGTCAGTAGTGACGTCATAGCGTCTGTTTCGTTGTTTTACCCGCTAACAATGTTCACTGTCACGCTTCGATATCCGTGATCGTTTGTTTAGGGAATTAGGTCTGTCTCTCCTTTCTTCCCCCCCCCCCCCCCCCCCTCTTCCTTTTTAGTTCAGTTTAACTGCTGAGTATTTGTTATCGTTATGAACATTTCCTTTGCGCTTCATTGTGTCATGTTCTTATGTTGTTTTCTTTTCCTTTGCATGTGTCCGCAGACACTGCCTTCTGGTGTATTTTAATAAAGACATGTTAGATCAACCTCTGTCTCGGCGTCTCATGTGAATACTTCCTGGCCTATCCCCCCTTCCACTCCACCTTATCACAAGAAAGTAAACTGTGGTTACATAAAATTAGTCACTTAATCTTGTCCCAAGCGGATTCTAAGGTGGACAAGGGATAGACGAGTACTCTTATGAAGGTAAATCCACACCTCAGTGAGTGACCGCTAGTGGGGCTAAGCAGGAGTAATGCAATACAAGCGACGAGATCTTAATGACGACTTCCAAGTGAGGATTTTTTTTTATTTTTAGAATGAAAGTTGCTCAGTTGTTCATTGTAATGCTTGTTATTCCATTAGGTGCCAGGAGACTGGTTCCGAATTACTAGCTCTCACTTACTCTGTTACACATGTCGTATGCATTTAGAGCGCTTACTTCCTTTTATTTATCCGACGTCCAAGTGGTCACGGCCTGTGTTGAATGGGGTCAGCTCAGGCCGTGTACAAACATTGACGGAGAAGAGCTTATGTGACCTTGTGTGTACATGCATCCTGCAGTATAGTGTACAGCGTACGATAGCATGTTTGCTATCACGGGGAGCCCTCTTGGATATCTGCAGGTAGTAGGAAACTTCGTAAAGAAGGAGAGAGAACAAGTTGCAGAACATTGAACGTAATGATCACTTGCTGTGAATAATATGACGGCTTACTAGTGCCAAAACCTCATAATTGTAATAATTACCTTGATAATTACCATTTTCAC
Source organism: Littorina saxatilis (assembly GCF_037325665.1). NCBI lineage: Eukaryota > Metazoa > Mollusca > Gastropoda > Littorinimorpha > Littorinidae > Littorina > Littorina saxatilis. The sequence goes on along the minus strand of NC_090246.1, from coordinate 9,438,096 downwards.
GTGTTTATTACTAATTTTCCCGGGAAAATTACTAATTTTCCCGGAATAATTACTAACTTTCACCTGTTAATTACTAATTTTTAGTTTTGGCTCACTTCCTGACGGATTGCTCGTGCCAAAACTAAAAATTAGTAATTTTCCCGTAAAAATGAGTAACTAACAGGTGAAAACAATAACTGACAGCGTTAATTAGTAATTATCCCGTGATAATGGGTAACCCCAGGTTTTGGCACTAGTAAGCCGTCATAGGGCTTACTAGTGCCAAAACCTCATAATTGTAATTATCAAGGGAAAATTTGTAATTTGTAATTTTCCCTTGATAATTACCATTTTCACGTGTTAATTACTAATTTTCCCGGGAAAATTACTAACTTTCCCCTGTTAATTACTAATTTTTAGTTTTGGCTCACTTCCTGATGGATTGTTAGTGCCAAAACTAAAAATTAGTAATTTTCCCGTGAAAATTACTAATTATCCCGTGAAAATGAGTAACTAACGAGTGAAAACAGTAACTGACAGCGTTAATTAGTAATTATCACGTGATAATGGGTAACCCCAGGTTTTGGCACTAGTAAGCCGTCATAGAATGAAACCTTTCGTTCTTATTTTTGGTCTGCCGATGTAAAACGTTGTGGCCCCCTCACCCCTTCCCTTCTCCACCGCCCCCCCCCCCCCCCCCCCCACGCCCCATTTTCTACCCCTGATCTATCAAAGGCTTCCATTCTGTCAAAAGTCGGCTTGCCATAGCACAGTAAAAACCAGTGATTCACAAAGAGCGAACATAAAAAAAGAATAGCGAGTGGTACAAATGGGCTGAAGGGATGGGAGAGGATCTTCTTTCTTTATTTGGTGTTTAACGTCGTTTTCAACCGTTCAAGGTTATATCGCGACGGGGAAAGGGGGGATGGGACAGATCCACTTGTTAATTGTTTCTTGTTCACAAAAGCACTAATCAAAAAATTGCTCCAGGGGCTTGCAACGTAGTACAATATATGACCTTACTGGGAGAATGCAAGTTTCCAGTACAAAGGACTAACATTTCTTACATACTGCTTGACTAAAATCTTTACAAACATTGACTATATTCTATACAAGAAACACTTAACAAGGGTAAAAGGAGAAACAGAATCCGTTAGTCGACTCTTACGACATGCTGGGGAGCATCGGGTAAATTCTTCCCCCTAACCCGCGGGGGGAATGGGAGAGGAGGGGTAGGGTCGGGGGTGGGGGGGGGGGTGGTTGGTTGGTTATTATTTTGTATCGTCTCCGTCTTCAGCGGAGGGTGGGGGGGGGGGGGGGGTAGGGGGCGCAGGTAAGATGCAAAGAAGAAGGTAGCGGGAGTGTGGGGCGGGGACAAGACATCCATATTTTCTGAACCCTCCTCGCCAAGCCTGAAGGTTGACAAAGTCTAAATCAGTGGAAGCGAGGATGGTGGGAGGGGACAGAGGGAAAGAGAGTGGGAGGTAAAGTACAATGCGGGGCATGCAAATGACCTTGACCCCTCCAGCTGAGACTGTGTATGAATAGCCTGGACCGCCAACTCGTCACGCCCGGGTAGCTCAGGTGGTAGAGCACTGGACTTGTGATCGAGAGGTCGCTGGTTCGAATCCGGGCCGGGACGGACACGGGTCAACTTTATGTGCAGACCCAGAGACGGTATCCATCTCCCACCCCCGTGTCACCACAATGGCACGTTAAAGATCTTGGTCATTCTACCATAAGTGCAGATGGCTGATACCACCTAAACACGCAAACACCAAAAAGCCGTGAGGGCGTAAAACTCGAATCGTATAAACCAATTCATGTCCAATATAGGCAATTAAGACCTGACGGACAATAAGCCCCTTACAATTTCCTTTTTTTTTTTTTACTCGTCACGTGACCCTTCGAGGTTACGACGCTCGACTTTCACAGGGGCGCTTAGCGTCCGGTTTGAAAGACAGTGAAAAGAAAGCACGCTCCAGTTATTTGTGACAATGGGAGGTGACAATGAACTGGATTTTCCAAAACTCCAAACTAAACTTAACAAAACTCATCGAAAAACATGTTCCATATGCACTTTAGCTGAGTTTATTTTAGCATTTTCAGAACTTACCTCGGCAACTTCGTCTATGTTTACAATCGACACGGGGATATAGCTCAGTTGGTAGCGCGCTGGATTTGTATTCAGTTGGCCGCTGTCAGCGCGAGTTCGATCCCAGGTTCGGCGGAAATTTATTTCACAGAGTCAACTTTGTGTGCAGACTCTCTTCGGTGTCCGAACCACCCCCCGTGTATACTACATTGGGTGTGCACGTTAAAGATCCCACGATTGACAAAAGGGTCTTTCCTGGCAAAATTGCTTAGGCACAGTTAATAATTGTCTACCATACCCGTGTGACTTGGAATAAGGCCGTGAAAGGTAAATATGCGCCGACATGGCTGCAATCTACTGGCCGTATAAAATTTCATCTCACACGGCATCACTGCAGAGCGCCTAGAACTGTACCCACGGAATATGCGCGATATAAGCCTCATTGATTGATTGATTGATTGATTGACACCGGATATGACATCCCCCTGATTTCTGAAAGGCCAAGAAGAGCGGGGTAGTAGTTGCGCTGAGAAGGATAGCACGCTTTTCTGTACCTCTCTTCGTTCCTAAATGCGAGGGGCCGCTACCTCGTAATAGAGAGAAAGAGCGGAGAGAGAGCTACGGGCATGAAAATTCTCCGTATTTTCCGTATTTTTGAAAAAAATAAACCGTATTTTTTTTTAATTTCCGTATTTTTCCTTTTTTTTTTTTTTTTTTCCCTAGTCATAGTTATAGTAAAATAGTTTTGGGGCCAAGTTTGAATCCAATTTTAAGGCTCAGATAGCCCCAGATTGCACCAAATTGCACTCTTGAAAAAAAATGTCCGGGGGAGCATGCCCCCGGACCCCCCGAGAAGTCTTGGCGCTTCGCGCCTGCGAAACTTGGCGCTATGCGCCTGCGAAACTTGGCGATACGCGCCTTCGAATCTTGTTTTCAGTATTTTTTGTTTCAGTTTTCATGCCTGGAGCTAGTTGGCGGTCCAGGGTTCAGTCACAACTGACGCGGCGAGAATTAACAGTTGTTGATAGACGGGGGGGGGGGGGGGGGGGGGGGGTCAATCTTTACTCTGACCTGATGCCTATCCTTCCCTGAGTCTCGGCGTGTGTCGAGCAATGATACACTAGTACATGTTTATAACAGTGGTGTAGAGCCACAAACATCTAGTTTGTCACACCTGGCTTCGCTCCACTTGCGCAGCGAGAGACAGTTGCAAGGTCGTTCTCAGATTCTTGGTCAATGAACTTTGCTTCATGTTTACAGTTTGTGTTTTTGGGTCGATTTCTCTAGCGGTATTACGCCTAGCTTCGCTTCAGCTATACGGCGCAAGGCAGACATACACTTTTTGGTCTGAACTTTAATGCTTCAGGTGCGTTTGAAAAAGATACACTAGTACATGTTTATAACAGTGGTGTGGAGCCACAAACATCTAGTTTGTCACACCTGGCTTCGCTCCACTTGCGCAGCGAGAGACAGTGGCAAGGTCGTTCTCAGATTCTTGGTCAATGAACTCTGCTTCATGTTTACAGATTGTGTTTTACGCCTAGCTTCGCTTCAGCTATACGGCGCAAGGCAGACATACACTTTGTGGTCTGATGAACTTTAATGCTTCAGGTGTGTTTGAAAAAGAAGAAGAAGTTTGCAGTTAGCGTAGGGTCAAAACCTGTGTAACTTGGGAAACAAGTGATTCTTACTTGTGTTTGTGATCGTCGAATGAGGACTTAACTGTTACCAAGGGAGACAGAGAGGTAAGAAAATGTGTGTGTGTGTGTGTGCGTGCGTGCGTGCGGGTGTCTGTGTGCATGTGTGTGTGTGTGTGTGAGTAAGTATGTGAAACAATGATTTTTGGTTAGTTATATGTGACAATGCGTGAGAGGAAAAAGGTGACATATTACAATGTTTTGACAAAGTGAATTTTTGATGTCAGAAAGTAGAGCAAAAGCTGCTTAGTAACACGAAGAATACAAATTCATTATGGGCAATTCCAAAAAAATGCTCACCTAAGCCTGAAATTCAAAATGGAATTGACGGCTTTTTCACCGTACATATGCCACAAGAGATGTTTATAGTTACTTATACCATTCATCGCTTGCCTCTAGTTCACCCCCCTGGCATGCCACCATTTTGTTTTGATGTCATTTGGGAACGCGCCGTGTGAAGTCATTTTATGACAACTTGTAAGAATGTCATCGCGTGTGCTAGTTTTTATTGTTTTGGTTTCGAAAATTAGTCAAAGTTGCTACAGAAGCCTAAAACTATCGTTTGATCTGTTTTTAAAATATCAATTGCTAATACTTTTTGAAATATATTCAAAACAAACTCAACCCCAAAATGGTGCCACGTCAGTGACGTTTTGGGTAGACTTTTTGTTTGTGGTGATGATCCGATTGGTTGATTGATTTCTTATTTCGAGTTTTTTTAGCTTTTAAATGGAGGAGTCCAACCATGTGATTTGAGTTTGTTTGTCCCCATTTTGTTGTGCACAAAGTGCGTCACTGACGTGGCACTGTTTTGTTACGTAAATGGCACTTTGGAACCATGTGTACTTGTTACTTGTAGTTTTTCACCAATTTCCTTGTGATTTTTTGTTACGTGTTCTAACTAAGGTTAACATTGTTGTAACTGGAAAAAGCTGAGCACAAAAACGAGATCATTTGTCCGTTATTTTTAATTTTTAGTGCAGTTAAACCCAGAGATTTGTACGAGTTATGATCCAAACAAGATGATCAAAACGCTATATTACATGTTTCAGGTAACTGATCATCAAAAATAATATATCATTTGAAAGGCCAAACATTTAACTTATTTACCTCTCAGAGATGACGCCATTAGGTTGCTACGTCATACATGACGAGGCATCAAAATACGTCACTTTTGGGTTATGCTTCAAAACGGGGTCTCTTGTCAAGCACCATGAACAACTCCTATTCTGTAAAAGAGTGTAACTAGGTAATGACACAAAGGACATTTCTACAAAGGTGAAGAAAGTAACATGAAACAAAGCTGCTACATGATTTACAATCTGACAGAAGAAAAGGGAAATCAACACTTGGGAAAAACGGAACAACTCCAAATAGCCAACAAGACGTCCGAACAGCTCTGCAAACGAAATTAATGTAGTTGTTGTATCAAAACTTAAGAACTAAGATTTAAAAGTGTACATACGAGTATATAGTGCAAGATTTAAACTTTTATATAGAACCGTTCACAGAATTCTACACAATGACCTTCAGCTTCAAAAGCTGGCCGCAAAATGGATGCCTCATTAGCTGACAGGGAAACGGAAGAACCAACAAGTTCCTCTTGCACGCGATCTGCTTAACCGTTTTGAACCAAGTAGACCCACACTTGTGATGAATCTAGTCACTGATAATGAGACTTTGGTTTCCTTCTATATTATTGCAAGAAAACACAAAACAATTGGACCACAATTACGAGACGCACTTTATTTGTAAGCAAGGGTTTCAAAGAAGAAACAGTGCTATTCGCTGTATTTTGCGACCACGAAGGTCCCGTTGCTGTCGATATTTTTTTGCTAACAGAACTGTCACTGTCACATACTATGCAGGACCTTATTACCCAAAGTAACTCACGAGTTCAGCAGTTAACGACTAAAATGCGAAACCCAGACCTCCCATCTTCTCCATGACAATGCCAGCCTCCACAAAATAAGGGCCGTGCCTCCATTCCTTAAAGTCTAAATGATCCCATTTTTGTCTCACACATTCTTCGGACCTGAGTTTACTCCTTGTGACGTTTGGTTATTCCCTCTATGAAAATTAAAGCATCTGAAGAAAAACAAAAACAAAAGAAATATTGCAACCGCCGACAAAGCAATAGTGTAGAGCGAAGTGGAGTGCACAGAATAGTAAATCTGTGAGTGTTCGCAGTGCTGAAAGAAAATGTCATTTACACAAGAAAAGGCTGTTTCAGCACGACTAAGTCCATCGTTTGGGTCACCGCAATCTTTTTGCTACATAAGCGATGAAGAAAATTAAATAGTTTTGTCCGTAAAGGGCTGACCAGACTTGGACGCCGTTTTACGGTATATGCGCCGCAGGCCGTTTTATGCGTCGCGCGGAATTTTGCCGAGTTGCCACACATCGACAACTTTTTTCACAACGCGGTATCAGTGGAGCGGAAGCGTCAAGGTCACCTAAAGGCAGGAAGGTTCAGTTACATCGACTGCCACGCCGCGAGCGGCTGACGTCATCGCTCTGGTTTGCTCTGATTGGTCAAATTTCCGCCGTTCTATGTCTGTGTCAGAGAAATTAGAACACGTTCTATTCTTCTGCAAATAACGCTACGCGATCATAGCCCGCCGCGGCGCGCCCAGTGGGACCGTTTTGAGCATAAGTCAAATGTGGACAGGGTCAGCCTGGAGTGTCTGGACAGGCCTTAAGGTTCGCGGAGAAAGATGCTAACAATGTTTGAGTTTGGTTATGTTCAGATTTAGAATTAACGTCTTATTCCGCCCTGTCATTCTCGACTAACACCAACAAATATAAAGTGGAATAGTGTGGTTCACATTTAGGATCTTGTCAAATATACTCATTTATTTGACGTGAGTGTATAACGGTAGTTATATATAAAATTGCCAGGAGGGAAGACAGCGGAGAACGTCAAAATAATGACAGCTCACATCAAAACCGTGTGAATGACGTTTTGGAGCCAGAATCAGGAGCCATTTATCTTTCTGAGGGTGTGTACTTGTTTGCCCGCCAAGTTTGAATGAAATATTTTCGGAAAATCAAGGCGTTGTCTGAAGTGTACAAGAAAACAAGAATGACCTTGACCGGTGACCTTGAGTAGTGACCTTGACCCGGAATGCTTTAAATATGTTTGCTAGAGGTGTATGTTCCTTTTAAGTATATCAATACATGTACAAAGTGTGCAATTGAAATAGTTATTTTACAAGTTATTTAGATGGGCAATGGTGTCCACGGACCAACGGGCGGACCAACGGACAGACGGACGGAGGGACAAAGAGCCGTATAGTGGTTCAACAATGTCCGAGAAGATCAATAATCAGTTTAAAATCGGCCGTGATAAACTACCTATATTTTAACAACAAAATATCACTATTGAACATTGAATTCACACGTGCCACGTCAGTGACGCTCAAGTGCCACGTCAGTGACGCTACATATTAACCGCTAGTCGCAAGGATACATTTGATATTTGCAATTTCTTTTATATATCAGAAAGTATGATATGTCTTGACTATGATCTAACAAAATCACGTCATTTAGTTTGCTAATCTCATAGAATGTTAGAATTTCGCTTAGTCAGTGAAATGCAGGTGGGCATTTTTGCCAGGTCAGTGACGTTTTTCAAAACTCAAGTTAAGTACCCTTAGCTTTTTTACCTTAACATTTTTAACCTTGGGTAGGAAGGTTGTCATGTTTGGGGAAATCTCTGCACAAATTTGAGTCAATAAAATCATCATGACTATTATTTTTATGGCAAATAATGTCTGATTTTTTGTGCGAATGTAAATATCAATGTGTCTTATTTTTAGAAATGTTTAAGCTTATAGGTGCAGATTTACCTGTAGCACCCTGCATTTTTTTTTTTTTTTTTTTTTTTTTGGGGGGGGGGGGGGGGGGGAATTCATTACGAAAGAAACAGAGAGATACTGTTTCAAGCAAAGTGTGCTGACCAATTTGACCCTGAGTAAAAAAACAAAAAAAACTCAAAATGTAAACCGATATGGTTGTTTGTTTTTTTAAGAAATTCCCGTGAGTTGCACTTCGGCAGGTCATCAGAAACCGTACTTTTCTATAGAATTTTGAAACCGTAATTGAGTTGTTTTTTTGCCGTTTGAGCTAGCTGCACATAAGTGCGGGTTCGTCTCAACAGCTGTACTAAAGTACAAACGGCTCGTCATAGTGACCTGCATTTCGGTCACGCTGACTTGAAACGGGCGAGAGATAATGCGGCAAGAAGCAAAACTGATGATCCAATCGTGATTATGCAGGATACCGCGCATTAGAAATAGACATAGGATTTTTTAAATAAAAAGAAAACACACCACTAGGTACGTTTATATCTATAATCAATATTTCGGCACGTTATTGCCTTCTTCCGGATGGTAAGCTTATGGAAAGAATGGAATGACGGCACGTGACATACAGTGTAATTAATTGTTATGTTGTTGTTGTTGTTGTTGTTGAGTTTAGGGATGAGATAAAAAAAAATATTACATTTAAAAACTGTCACTAGAAATTCACTTGCAAACGAACGAACAAACAGACATACGTACATACAGACAAACAGAGAGACAGACAGACAGATAGACAGACGGACAGACAGACAGGTAGGTAGGTAGGCAGGCAATCAGGCAGGCAGGCAGATAGGCAGGTAGGAGGGACAGACTGACATAAGACAAACTGGCAGACAGGCAGGCAGGCAGACAGGCAGGCAGGCAGACAGATGATCAAACAGACAAAGAAATCAACACACTTTACACCTTCGGAATTTCAAACAATACGGAACACGTGGGCGTATCAAAATCGTCCAGCAAAACAGCAAGCATACTCATTTTATTTACGCTACACTTTTCGCCCGGTATCCTTTTCTTTCGATATTCGTCCTTGTCAAGGGCTTCTCTCTCCTTGTTCTTGTCTCTCTTTTGTTAACTTTGTTATGTCCGTCCTAAAGGTTATAGAACCCATAATGTTATATCCTTCAACGAAAAGACTCTTTCTAGCTTGACCTAGCTGTTAAGGGCAAAGACCTATCAACCGTATTTGTGACCCTCCACCACGAAATGAGTCGCATGTCACCTCGCGCGGTCACGTTCTGCGCTAGGCTTGATATAACTTATAAGTCCGGAGAGTGTCTGGTAACAGTGTGAGGGTCACCTTAGTCACAGACTTATAACTCAAACATTTTTCGCTCTTTTCTAAAGTGTTGTTTCGAGGGAAGGAGAAACAGAGTTTAAACTGTAGAGGGAATGAGTATAAGCAGGGACGGGATGGGTCGGGGGGAGGGAAGATGAGGGATGGTGGAGGGTTTGAAAGGCGAAGGAAGAAGGATGCAAGGGTCACAGGAATAAGCGGGAAAGGGACCACCCATAGATAGGAGGGGAGGGGCTACTTGGGCTCTGTCTTGTGGAATCCCGGGCGAGATAATTAAAATAATGGGTGATTGGGCCAGCTCTTGTTATCTTAAATACTTAGACCAAATACCTCTAAATGTTATAGAGAAATACAGACTTTTGTTTTCAAAGAACTTACCACTACACACATGAACACAAGGTTTCATTGATTGGGAGAAAGGGCACCCTCTTTTTTCTTTTCCTTGGTTGGGAGAAACCACTTTACAATATTGTGGGATGTCATGTACGGAATGTAAAGAATGTTAGCTGTTAAGACTCTTTCTAGCTTGACCTAGCTGTTAAGGGCAAAGACCTATCAACCGTATTTGTGACCCTCCACCACGAAATGAGTCGCATGTCACCTCGCGCGGTTCTGCGCTAGGCTTGATATAACTTATAAGTCCGGAGAGTGTCTGGTAACAGTGTGAGGGTCACCTTAGTCACAGGCTTATAACTCAAACATTTTTCGCTCTTTTCTAAAACGGTTTTCACCACAGGATAGAACATAAAAAACTCTTTAGGAAAATATAAAAATATAAAAATCATGCAAAGGTGACATGCGACTCATTCCGTGGTGGAGGGTCACATTTTAACTTCTTTAGCTGCTTTACCGACATTTTCACCCTCACCCTACAAAAATACCTTTCACGATCGAGGGGGAGATGGTAAGGGGGATGATTGAATGGAATAAAGAAATTCTTTTTTTTTTAGATTTATGGATTGATATTCATACCAATATAACTGTACTGTGAGGGGAGGGGGTGGGAAGAGGCGGGGTGGGTGGGGGTGGGGAGGTTAAGACGCACAAACACTGTTCTTGTTTAGGTTTTGGGAAGGGTTGGTGGGTGGTAGGGTATTAAAAAGAAAAGAAACGTACAAGAAAATCTCCAGCACAGTCATATTTGCGTGTGTTGCTTAATAAAAGTAAGTATCTGCAAAGTGTGCATGTTTCTTACCCTCATTTTTGGCCGGTATGTAATCTAGGCGCATAAACGTTGGTTTTGTTTGCTGTTTATCTGTTCTGTCTTTTGTTGTTGTTCAGGGGGCTGAATGCTCTGTCTTTTGTTGTTGTTTAGGGGGCTGAATGCTCTGTCTTTTGTTGTTGTTTGGGGGGGCTGAATGCTCTGTCTTTTGTTGTTGTTTGGGGGGGCTGAATGCTCTGTCTTTTGTTGTTGTTTGGGGGGCTGAATGCTCTGTCTTTTGTTGTTGTTTGGGGGGGCTGAATGCTCTGTCTTTTGTTGTTGTTTGGGGGGGCTGAATGCTCTGTCTTTTGTTGTTGTTTGGGGGGGCTGAATGCTCTGTCTTTTGTTGTTGTTTGGGGGGCTGAATGCTCTGTCTTTTGTTGTTGTTTAGGGGGCTGAATGCTCTGTCTTTTGTTGTTGTTTGGGGGGGCTGAATGCTCTGTCTTTTGTTGTTGTTTAGGGGGCTGAATGCTCTGTCTTTTGTTGTTGTTTGGGGGGCTGAATGCTCTGTCTTTTGTTGTTGTTTGGGGGGCTGAATGCTCTGTCTTTTGTTGTTGTTTAGGGGGCTGAATGCTCTGTCTTTTGTTGTTGTTTAGGGGGCTGAATGCTCTGTCTTTTGTTGTTGTTTAGGGGGCTGAATGCTCTGTCTTTTGTTGTTGTTTGGGGGGCTGAATGCTCTGTCTTTTGTTGTTGTTTGGGGGGGCTGAATGCTCTGTCTTTTGTTGTTGTTTGGGGGGCTGAATGCTCTGTCTTTTGTTGTTGTTTGGGGGGCTGAATGCTCTGTCTTTTGTTGTTGTTTAGGGGGCTGAATGCTCTGTCTTTTGTTGTTGTTTGGGGGGCTGAATGCTCTGTCTTTTGTTGTTGTTTAGGGGGCTGAATGCTCTGTCTTTTGTTGTTGTTTGGGGGGCTGAATGCTCTGTCTTTTGTTGTTGTTTGGGGGGCTGAATGCTCTGTCTTTTGTTGTTGTTTAGGGGGCTGAATGCTCTGTCTTTTGTTGTTGTTTGGGGGGCTGAATGCTCTGTCTTTTGTTGTTGTTTGGGGGGCTGAATGCTCTGTCTTTTGTTGTTGTTTGGGGGGCTGAATGCTCTGTCTTTTGTTGTTGTTTGGGGGGGCTGAATGCTCTGTCTTTTGTTGTTGTTTAGGGGGCTGAATGCTCTGTCTTTTGTTGTTGTTTAGGGGGCTGAATGCTCTGTCTTTTGTTGTTGTTTAGGGGGCTGAATGCTCTGTCTTTTGTTGTTGTTTGGGGGGCTGAATGCTCTGTCTTTTGTTGTTGTTTGGGGGGCTGAATGCTCTGTCTTTTGTTGTTGTTTGGGGGGCTGAATGCTCTGTCTTTTGTTGTTGTTTGGGGGGGCTGAATGCTCTGTCTTTTGTTGTTGTTTGGGGGGGCTGAATGCTCTGTCTTTTGTTGTTGTTTAGGGGGCTGAATGCTCTGTCTTTTGTTGTTGTTTGGGGGGCTGAATGCTCTGTCTTTTGTTGTTGTTTAGGGGGCTGAATGCTCTGTCTTTTGTTGTTGTTTGGGGGGGCTGAATGCTCTGTCTTTTGTTGTTGTTTAGGGGGCTGAATGCTCTGTCTTTTGTTGTTGTTTGGGGGGCTGAATGCTCTGTCTTTTGTTGTTGTTTGGGGGGCTGAATGCTCTGTCTTTTGTTGTTGTTTAGGGGGCTGAATGCTCTGTCTTTTGTTGTTGTTTAGGGGGCTGAATGCTCTGTCTTTTGTTGTTGTTTGGGGGGCTGAATGCTCTGTCTTTTGTTGTTGTTTGGGGGGCTGAATGCTCTGTCTTTTGTTGTTGTTTGGGGGGGCTGAATGCTCTGTCTTTTGTTGTTGTTTGGGGGGCTGAATGCTCTGTCTTTTGTTGTTGTTTGGGGGGGCTGAATGCTCTGTCTTTTGTTGTTGTTTAGGGGGCTGAATGCTCTGTCTTTTGTTGTTGTTTAGGGGGCTGAATGCTCTGTCTTTTGTTGTTGTTTAGGGGGCTGAATGCTCTGTCTTTTGTTGTTGTTTGGGGGGCTGAATGCTCTGTCTTTTGTTGTTGTTTGGGGGGCTGAATGCTCTGTCTTTTGTTGTTGTTTGGGGGGCTGAATGCTCTGTCTTTTGTTGTTGTTTGGGGGGGCTGAATGCTCTGTCTTTTGTTGTTGTTTGGGGGGGCTGAATGCTCTGTCTTTTGTTGTTGTTTAGGGGGCTGAATGCTCTGTCTTTTGTTGTTGTTTGGGGGGCTGAATGCTCTGTCTTTTGTTGTTGTTTAGGGGGCTGAATGCTCTGTCCTTTGTTGTTGTTTGGGGGGCTGAATGCTCTGTCTTTTGTTGTTGTTTAGGGGGCTGAATGCTCTGTCTTTTGTTGTTGTTTGGGGGGCTGAATGCTCTGTCTTTTGTTGTTGTTTGGGGGGCTGAATGCTCTGTCTTTTGTTGTTGTTTGGGGGGGCTGAATGCTCTGTCTTTTGTTGTTGTTTGGGGGGCTGAATGCTCTGTCTTTTGTTGTTGTTTAGGGGGCTGAATGCTCTGTCCTTTGTTGTTGTTTGGGGGGCTGAATGCTCTGTCTTTTGTTGTTGTTTAGGGGGCTGAATGCTCTGTCTTTTGTTGTTGTTTAGGGGGCTGAATGCTCTGTCTTTTGTTGTTGTTTGGGGGGGCTGAATGCTCTGTCTTTTGTTGTTGTTTAGGGGGCTGAATGCTCTGTCTTTTGTTGTTGTTTAGGGGGCTGAATGCTCTGTCTTTTGTTGTTGTTTAGGGGGCTGAATGCTCTGTCTTTTGTTGTTGTTTGGGGGGCTGAATGCTCTGTCTTTTGTTGTTGTTTGGGGGGCTGAATGCTCTGTCTTTTGTTGTTGTTTGGGGGGGCTGAATGCTCTGTCTTTTGTTGTTGTTTGGGGGGGCTGAATGCTCTGTCTTTTGTTGTTGTTTGGGGGGCTGAATGCTCTGTCTTTTGTTGTTGTTTGGGGGGCTGAATGCTCTGTCTTTTGTTGTTGTTTGGGGGGCTGAATGCTCTGTCTTTTGTTGTTGTTTAGGGGGCTGAATGCTCTGTCTTTTGTTGTTGTTTGGGGGGCTGAATGCTCTGTCTTTTGTTGTTGTTTGGGGGGCTGAATGCTCTGTCTTTTGTTGTTGTTTAGGGGGCTGAATGCTCTGTCTTTTGTTGTTGTTTGGGGGGCTGAATGCTCTGTCTTTTGTTGTTGTTTGGGGGGCTGAATGCTCTGTCTTTTGTTGTTGTTTGGGGGGGCTGAATGCTCTGTCTTTTGTTGTTGTTTGGGGGGGCTGAATGCTCTGTCTTTTGTTGTTGTTTGGGGGGGCTGAATGCTCTGTCTTTTGTTGTTGTTTGGGGGGGCTGAATGCTCTGTCTTTTGTTGTTGTTTGGGGGGGCTGAATGCTCTGTCTTTTGTTGTTGTTTGGGGGGCTGAATGCTCTGTCTTTTGTTGTTGTTTGGGGGGCTGAATGCTCTGTCTTTTGTTGTTGTTTGGGGGGCTGAATGCTCTGTCTTTTGTTGTTGTTTGGGGGGCTGAATGCTCTGTCTTTTGTTGTTGTTTGGGGGGCTGAATGCTCTGTCTTTTGTTGTTGTTTGGGGGGCTGAATGCTCTGTCTTTTGTTGTTGTTTGGGGGGCTGAATGCTCTGTCTTTTGTTGTTGTTTGGGGGGGCTGAATGCTCTGTCTTTTGTTGTTGTTTGGGGGGGCTGAATGCTCTGTCTTTTGTTGTTGTTTGGGGGGCTGAATGCTCGAATGGCTTGACATGAACTTGTGAGTGTGTGTTGCCGAACACGTAAATGAGCGACAGGGAATAAGTGTGTATGTGTCCTGCAAAAGCACATCAGAGGCAAAACTATAGAGAGACAGACAGAGATAGACAGAGAGAGACAGACACAGAGAGACAGAGAGAGAGAGAGAGGGAGGGAGAGTTGGGATGGGAGGAGCGAACCAGTCAGCCAGCCAGCCAGCCAGCCAGACAGACATATGATTTATCTTCGTCCGTGTGTCTGTCTGTCTGTCTGTCTGTCTGTCTGTCTGTCTGTCAGTCTGTCTATCTGTTTGTCTGTCCGTCTGTCTGTCTGTCTGTCTACCTGACTGTCTGACTGTCTATATGCATGTGCCTATATGTGTCTACGCACTTCTAACTCACATGCATTTGAAATAATGTCTCTAGAGCAGTTATATATACGATGTCATATGCGATTTACACCAAAGAAACCCTTTATACTGCTAAGCCCGCATGACTCTTTAGAAAAAGGTATATGTACATGTCCGAATTGTTTTTAAATGTGACTATTGCTTTCATTCAAGAACGTGCATTAGTCGTCATGTACTATAAAAGAGAAAAGATTTGAAAAGAGTGCATTAAATTAAACTAGCTTTTGTAATTTTGACCGAAAACGTCCCCTTCGAACTTGTTTTCTTTATTGTCTAAATAATTGTAGGTCTACGTTACTGTTTGCTGAGGCCTTAGGCTAGAGTGCCACGTACTGACTTTATTTCTTGCACGCATCCACCTTGTGCTGTTGTAAATCTTTTGTAATACCCCCACCCTACCTCCCGCAAGTCCTCACCAACGGGACCGCTACGCCCCTATCCAAGTTCAAGTTCCAGTTTTATAAGTCCATAACCCATGGGGGGCATTTTGAACAATAAATACAATCAATACAATCATGATATATGCTAATAAAGTAAATAAATGGAGGGGAAAAAATATATACATCACAGATACGGTCAGGCTTTTACACACAGTACAAACACCCTTTCATTTAAACACTCACCGATTGAGAACATCCTAGGTGCCCTCCGTAAAGAGCGAACAATTTTCAAAGAATTTATTTTTGTGTGGTTTATCTTACCCCTGAGCCATTGTGAGCCCGTGTGATCCAGTTTCCCCTTTTCACAATGTAGTCGGCAGTTAGTCATTTGAATGCGACTCGATGTGAGCTTATTTACAATAGCACGTTTTTATGCACAAAACAAACGGCTGTGGTTCACAAGAACTCTAGCGGTGGCATTTGACTGTTGAGAGGAACGGCAATATGCATAAGCCGTCGTCTGCTACGACCCTTGCGTGACCCTGCTTCCGGGCTTTTCTTTTTTCAAACTTTCACAACTTCGAATTGTACTGATCTTGTCTTGATGAAAAAAAGAATTCTTTTATGATTAAAGAATGTTTGTGTAACAAGCTGTCAATTTATTATTTAGATTGTAAAAGTTAGGTCTAGCGCAAAAACGCACCACGGTCCAAAAACATTTTGATAATCATCGATTCACGGCTATCGCCAGTTTACATCGATAGAATGAGACCCGAAGGGAAGTAACTCATGTTTGACCTGAGTTCAGGATGGGTCCAAAAAGTGTTCGAGACAATCTGCAAAATTATTTTTTTTTAAATTGCTCGCTCTTTACGTAGGGCACCTAAGATGTTCCCGTTTGGTGAGCGTTCAAATGGAAGGGTGTTTGTACTGTGTGTAAAAGCCTGACAGTATCTGTGATGGTTTACGGGAGGCTTACTGTCCGGTCGTGATTTCCGGTATCATAACAGCCGTTCAGCACCAAAACGAGGCGTCATTGTTGTAGAGGACCAAGTCCACGAAAAAAAATTCTTTGAAAATTTCTCACGCTCGACAGAAAGCAGTCAAAATGTTCCCGTTCTGTGAGCGTTCAAATGGAAGTATGCTTGTACTGTATGTAGACGCTCGGGGAGCTCTGTGATGGTTTACGGGAGGTTTACTGTGCCTTTAATAAAGTCCAAAATATTCTTTAGCAATTTCTTTTTCTTAGTAGCAAACAACTTTTTAAATTTAAGTGCATTAGGTTTTTTCCAATAGTAAGGTGGTAACAACTCAGCTCTTTCTTCTTTGAAAAAATCACAGACAAATAAATAATGAAATTCATTACCTATGTCTTGTGATACACATTTGGTGCAAATTCTTTCTGCCCTCGGGATATTAAGATAACGTTCTTTCTGTACAGGCAAATTGTTGTTTAATGTTTTAAACTTCATCATTGAAACACATTGCTGATATGACAAGTGTGTGACATAGTCTTCACATGCAAAAATATCTTTAAACATTCGATAATTCCAAAACATTTTTTGTTCCAATTTCTGTAAACCATTTCAGGATATACTTGTCATACAAGCTTCTTATTACTTTCTTTTTAAACCATGCGCTTGAGTATTGAACATTTTCTTGAAAAGTCCAAAGGCCAGAGAGACCAATTTCATTTAAGTTTTTTTTCAATAAAACATAAATAATCAGATTCAATCATCTTGTTGATATACAATTTATAAGTAAAGCAATACACAATACTTGAAAATTTATTTTTATGAATAGGACTAATCAGTTTATACCAATAGCAAAGCATTCTACATTTAATAGTAACATTGTGTAATCCCCGCGCCTTGAATATGTGCGCGATATATACTGTTCAAAAAAAGAAACGCATAGTTGCTACTTGCCAAATTTGTTTTATTTTTCGAAAAAATTAACAGAAAATCCAATATTTAGATTATTTGTTTGAAATTTGGTATGGACACAGTTGAATGCACACACAGTTCATTTGCATCTTCAAATCAATCAGTCAATCAATACGATTGGGTGCTGAGGCTGTCAAGTCAGTAGGGGGTGTGACTGCCTTGAGCAGCAACAACTGCCCGGCACCTTCTGGGCATGGACTGGATCAGATGCCGGATATCTTGCTGTGGGATGGTGTCCCACTCCTCCTGAAGTGCCTGCAATAGATCGCGGTGATTTGCCGGCGCTTCTTCTCGCCTGCGCACACGTCTGTCCAATTCATCCCAGAGGTGTTCTATCGGGTTCATGTCTGGCGACATGGATGGCCAGGGAAGCACCTGGACATGGTGGTCGGTGAGGAACTGGGTGGTGAGTCGTGCTGTGTGCGGGCGAGCGTTGTCCTGCTGGAATATGGCATCCTGGTCAGCCAGAAGAGGAAGGGCGTGTGGGCGCAGAATTTCCTCCACGTATCGCTGGGCAGTTATGCGCCCTTGGACGTGCACCAGGGTGCTCCTTCCAGCGGTATTGATCGCCCCCCACACCATGACGCCTCCACCACCATGAACGGGTGCCTCATCCACACAGTTGGGCGCGTAACGTTCGTTTACTCTCCGGTAGACCCTCCTCCGACCATCATGTCGCTGGAGCAGGAAGTAGGACTCGTCGCTGAACCACACGTGTCTCCAGTGATTCCGGACGGTCCAGCGAAGGTGCTGGTTGCCCCACTGCACTCGGTTCTGGCGATGGCGGCGGGTGAGGACAGCTCCTCTGTGAGGTCTGCGAGCTCTCAAACCAGCTTCATGCAGGCGGTTCCGCACGGTCTGGTCCGATAATCGGTGTGGCCCGGGGAGAGCCTGGACAGAAGATGAGGCCGACAGGAAACGATTCCGGAGGTGGCGGAGCCGTATGAAGCGGTCGTGAGCAGCAGTTGTCGCCCTTGGTCTTCCCGCTCGTGGCAAGTCAGCAACGGAGCCAGTGGCTTGAAACCTGACCCACAGTCTACTGATGGTGCTCTGGGACACGTGGAAGTGCCTGGCGATTGCACTTTCACTTTGGCCTGCTTGTAAACGACCCAATGCAATTTGGCGGTCTTCTCTGCTCAATCGGGCCATCTTTCGTCGCTGAATTGTCGTCTGATTTCTTTGTGGCGAACAATCCGCTTTTATGGGTTTTGGAAGACATGGTGAGAGCTCAATATTCCCCGAGTTTCACGAGATTACACTGAAGCATGACGAGTGGTCATGCCAAATGAGCAATTTTGACATTGTAGCCACTGATAACGCATGCGTCACGTGCAGAGCTCACTTGTGGCAATGGACGAAAGGTCGACGACCAGATAAACATTTTCTGCAGTTTGGTGGATATCCTTGTAGCCATATAACTAAATTAACCAAATATTACAAGCTATGCGTTTCTTTTTTTGAACAGTATAAATTGCATAAAATAAAAATAAAAAAATAAATCCCTGCGCTTAGAACTGTACCCACGGAATACGCGCGATATAAGCCTCATATTGATTGATTGATTGATCTAGTGGATATCTTCCAAGTTCACCAAATATCATAGCATTTGGAGTTGATTTTTTTATGTGATGGGGTGGAAGGAAGAGGATAATATTCGATTGTAGACTCTTGATGTAGTAGTTGGGTGAATGTAGTCACCTAGTAAAAGTAAACCCCAAAGTTCAGGAATACACCATGTGGGTGCCTCTTTAGTGTCTTGCACTGAACGAACATCACTTGCTCTCGTAATGGACTTTCACTCACATGTAGAGAATGATAGACAAGAGTTCACGGGCACAGACCGACGAGTCACTTGATGCAACATGAAACTCTGGAAAACCATGTCTGTCGATTCACATTTCTCTTTATTTTCTATTCTTCTCTTCTCCTCACCAACCCAGCTCCCAGCCCGAAGACCGGGAGGCCACACCAATAGTACAATGCAATCTACATCAGTATGTCTCCATGATAACAAAGTACAAAACGAGTACGTCCTCTCTCTCCGAGATAGTTCTCCGTTCTCTCCCAAAATCTCAAATGCTATCATGTAAATGGGGATGGGTGGCGTCAAAAGCCACCAATCAAGAGTTAGCTAACAAAACTGACATCATTTCTCATTTGGTCAGTAAAGACAAGGAAAGGGGGGGGGGAGAGACTAAAACCTCCAAGCCACCTGGCATCTTCTATGATCTACCCTGTCAAAAGAAATGACACCCACTTGACAAAACGCCGAGTCCAACTCGGGTAGACAGGCTGGCGGCATATTGCATAACGACCACCTGGGGCCCAAGGTACCCCGGCGTCTCTCTGGGAGGGCGGCTTGACGTCAAAGGAAAACATATTACGTTCCCTAGTGGGCACAGCCGACTGAGCGAGTTTACGACCTCCAGGTGTCTGAGCATATACAAATTTAACTTACACAAGACAGGAATGACATAAAATCATTATAACGAATTAGTAGCCAGTTTAGCACTTGGCTACATTTAGTTTGAAAACAATTTTATAAAAACGCAATTGAAGTTTAGTAGCAAGTTCACAAGAACCAAAACCCCATACTTCACATCCGTACAGTAAAGTTGGAGCAATAATTTTATCGAACAGGTCAACTTGTATGTCCACAGGCAGTGACAATTGTCTACAGGTACGCAAAAGAACAAACATTGCCCTTGAGGCACGATCATATAGATTCTTCTGTGCGACTATAACACGTATAATGACAGAATGATGCCAGCAATACTTTCTTCGCATCAATTGCTTAACAGAGAGGCGAAGTCATGTTTAATAATGTAAATATGCATTGTTGGAACAATAATAATGCTTTGGTTGCAAAACGATATGAAATCCTTTCAGATAGCAGATCGACGTCAGTTCGCTGTTGATACAGTTTACCCCCCCCCCCCCCCCCCCCCCCGCGGCCCAAAACCCATTTAATCCCCCTCCTACTCACCACCACAAAGTTAAAGCTTCCCGTTTTTTAGACCCTGTTTTCTGAGACTTTCTGATCACAAACTCTGTACAATTACCCTGATTTCTGAGACTTTCTGATCACAAACTCTGTACAATTACCCTGATTTCTGAGACTTTCTGATCACAAACTCTGTACAATTACCCTGATTTCTGAGACTTTCTGACCACAAACTCTGTACAATTACCCTGATTTCTGAGACTTTCTGATCACAAACTCTGTACAATTACCCTGATTTCTGAGATTTTCTTATCACAAACTCTGTACAATTACCCTGATTTCTGAGACTTTCTGATCACAAACTCTGTACAATTACCCTGATTTCTGAGACTTTCTGATCACAAACTCTGTATAATTACCCTGATTTCTGAGACTTTTTGATCACAAACTCTGTACAATTACCCTGATTTCTGAGACTTTCTGATCACAAACTCTGTACAATTACCCTGATTTCTGAGACTTTCTGATCACTAACTCTGTACAATTACCCTGATTTCTGAGACTTTCTGATCACAAACTCTGTACAATTACTCTGATTTCTGAGACTTTCTGATCACAAACTCTGTACAATTACCCTGATTTCTGAGACTCTCTGATCACAAACTCTGTACAATTACCCTGATTTATGAGACTTTCTGATCACAAACTCTGTACAATTACCCTGATTTCTGAGACTTTCTGATCACAAACTCTGTACAATTACCCTGATTTCTGAGACTTTCTGATCACAAACTCTGTACAATTACCCTGATTTCTGAGACTTTCTGATCACAAACTCTGTACAATTACCCTGATTTCTGAGACTTTCTGATCACAAACTCTGTACAATTACCCTGATTTCTGAGACTTTCTGATCACAAACTCTGTACAATTACCCTGATTTCTGAGACTTTCTGATCAAAAACTCTGTACAATTACCCTGATTTCTGAGACTTTCTTATCACAAACTCTGTACAATTACCCTGATTTCTGAGACTCTCTGATCACAAACTCTGTACAATTACCCTGATTTCTGAGACTTTCTGACCACAAACTCTGTACAATTACCCTGATTTCTGAGACTTTCTGATCACAAACTCTGTACAATTACCCTGATTTCTGAGACTTTCTGATCACAAACTCTGTACAATTACCCTGATTTCTGAGACTTTCTGATCACAAACTCTGTACAATTACCCTGATTTCTGAGACTTTCTGATCACAAACTCTGTACAATTACCCTGATTTCTGATCACAAACTCTGTACAATTACCCTGTTGTTAAGACTCTCTCTTATCTAAGACCTGACATGATTTTCACAGAATTGTGTTGGTATAATCTGGGGGTTCTACTGCAATATTATATCCTTGAAAGTCATTCTGCTTTTCTTTCTGTCTTGTAACACGAATATTAACAGATTTATCTCAGTGTGACTTTCTTTACGCACATTGTTAAAAGGCAGGTAAAAAAAAACGTAATGTGATAAACCTTCTTCTTCTTCTTCGTTCATGGGCTGAAACTCCCACGTTCACTTGAATGAGTGGGTTTTTACGTGTATGACCGTTTTTACCCCGCCATGCAGACAGCATACGCCGATTTCGGGGGATATCGATAATGTGATATAGCGAAATTAAAGCGTTTCATGTTGTTGATAAGTGTTGGTCTTCTGTGGTTACTAGGCCTATTATTCAATACTTGCATTGTTGACCAAAATATAAAACGCGTTTTGTAAAGGGTTAGGAGAGTTTCGGAAAAAGTGGGGAATTACATTGACCTAAGCGCTCCAGGGGTTTGTTTGTTTGTTTGTTTGTTTGCTTAACGCCCAGCCGACCACGAAGGGCCATATCAGGGCGGTGCTGCTTTGACATATAACGTGCGCCACACACAAGACAGAAGTCGCAGCACAGGCTTCATGTCTCACCCAGTCACATTATTCTGACACCGGACCAACCAGTCCTAGCACTAACCCCATAATGCCAGACGCCCGGCGGAGCAGCCACTATAGATTGCCAATTTTAATGTCTTAGGTATGACCCGGCCGGGGTTCGAACCCACGACCTCCCGATCACGGGGCGGACGCCTTACCACTAGGCCAACCGTGCCGGTCCCTCCAGGGGTTATGTGTTGACGAGGAATGTGATTTCCGAAAGCATAAATATGAACCTTATTGTCGTCGGACCCACTACAATTCTACTAATATTGGGGGTCCAGGGACCCTCTATGCTGAGCGTCCGTTTGGAGCCCTGAGAGGCTAGACCTGAAACACAAATAAATGAATGAATCTATATATATATACGACTAGTGTCTGTCTGTCTGTTCCCGATGCACGGCCAAAGTTCTCGGTGGATCTTTTTTCAAATTTGGACACCGTATTCAGCTACACCCCGGACACAACCTCATCGATGAGATATTTCAACACGTGCTCTCAGCGCGCAGCGCTGTGCGCGCTGAACCGATTTTTTTGTTTTTTGTCGGGATCCACTACCAGTAACTCTTCCTTATCTTCTCCAGTGTTTTCAGCCGCGATTATCTCCCTTCCTCCGTGTGGCAAAGCCGGGTCCCAGGCGCAGCCTGGTATTCGGCTCTACTTCTTCCCGGCGAAGCCGGTACCCGGCGAAACGGGTAATCATCTAGTAAATAAATAAATGAATAAATAAATAAATAAAATGAATATATTTTTTGAATAAATTAGAACAATAAAGAATTAAATAAACTTTCATGTTTGAGTAGTTCCATCTTATGCCAAACAAAAATATAAGTTGGTTTAGGTTAACCCGACCGACCCTGTTTATTCCCGCCAACCCTAAAACAAAATGGAAAAAAATAAAAACCTCTGGCACATTATGCGAACCATACCGAGAAAAAAAATTAAATTAATTTTTTTTTAAAAGCCGACCTACCGACCCTACTTTTTTTGGTCATGTTACCCTAATCGCAAAACCTACATTTTGTGTGGCTTTACAATACACTGACACACACACACACACACACACACACACACACACACACACAAACACACACACACACACACACACACACACATATATATATATATACATACATACATACATACATACATACACACACACACATACACACACACACACACACACACACACACACACACACACACACACAAACACACACACACACAAACACACACACACACAAACACACGTGTGTGTCTGTCTCTCTTTCTCTGGCTGTATGTATCTGTCTCTCTCTGTCTCTCTGTTAGCGAGCCTTCTCGTGTATTGTTAACAGGTGAATACTAATGTAACCTAGATACAACAGGACAACTGGCACGGGCCGAGTCGTGTGTTTGCATGATGAATTAGTAAATGTGTTATGGTAATACGACTGACAGCTAGCTGTGATGTGACCTACATCTCCAAACCATTGGCGCCTCTGTGTGTGTGTGTGTGGGGGGGGGTTGTTTGTGTGTGTGAGGTGGGGAGTGTGTGTGTGTGTGTGTGCGTGTGTATGTGTGTGCGTGTGTGTGTGTACGTGTGTACGTGTGTATGTGTGTGTGTGTGTGTGTGTGTGTGTGTGTGTGTGTGTGTGTGTGTGATCGTGTATGTGTGTGTGTTCAGACTTACACTCACACACGCAGGATAAACATGACAAACATCCAATCATAACAGTGATTAAATTACATATTCTTACTCCAATTCTTATGAATGCATTGACTTCAGTCTCACATGCTAGATGTCGAAAAAACCACTCAAATTACCTGCCCTTAGTAGGGTGGTAACCAAGCTAAAAGCGACGCCATAGCCGTTGCTATGGCCTGACCTTGCTCAGTTACCCATAACACCCTGCGCACCACGTGAGCGCCAGCATCCGTAATAATCATTCTCGACTTTTGACAACACACGGTGGACGTGTCGATTTTTGTCACTCACTTTTGGCCTTCGTATGCCGGCTCGTCCGTGAGATTAGCTGGTGCTGGTGGGTCTACCTGTCCATCTACCTTTTGGTGAGATCTTTCCTTTTTCTTTGTTTGATAGCTTTGTGTTGAACAGGCACGCAGAAGTTTTTCGTTCTGGGTGACTGTTTTTCGCCGGTCTTAAAATGGCCGACCAGAAAGCTAAACTTGGCGCGAGACTGGAAGGTGACAAGGCTCTTAGCCCGGTTAAGAAAACTAAACCTAAGAGTAAGCCAAAGAACTTTGATTTGCCTATTATGCGGGTCGTAGATCCGTCAAACAGCACTTCTTTTGATGTTCCTATCCCTCCGAGGGCGGGTTCAGTTCTTTCACAGCTCGCTTCCCCTGTTGGGGTTAATCAGCCGGGGCCTTCAGCCTTTAGGCTCCTTATAGACTGTATTGTTGGATCGTCGTCGGTGTCGACTGATGGGGGGGGGGGGGTGGCCGTGTGGCTATTCTTTCCCCTTTCTCTGCGTAAGAGGAATCAGTCAATGTCCTCCTTTTGGGGGGGACTTAACGATGTTTTGTGTCTTTATTCTCAGCTGTTTCAGGCGCGATCGGCGGTTCCCGCCCTCTCGTTCGTCAGCTTCGCACTGTGGTCTAGTGCAAATGACCTGTTCGGTTCAGCCTGTTTTTTGCCTCTGGTGGCTCTGGGCTGTTCACGAGCACCCTCTCCTTTTAGGAGGGGGGGCCTGCTCCCTGCCTGCGTCTAATCACTCTGATTACCTCCGGTACTTCACAGTGTGTTACGCAGCCCCCCGCCAATGGGGGGGGGGGGGGGGGTAGGGGGGGCGCTCCTGCTTCGCACCGTGGTCTGGTGCAAATGGCCGGTTCGGTTCAGTCCTTTCTGCCTCTGGTAGACTGGGTTGTTCGCGAGCACTCTTTCCGTAGGGAGAGGGGGCCTGCTCCCCGCCTGCTTTGGCCGCTCGGCTTGCTTTCAGCACAGCTGGGTCGGTCATGCAGCCCCCTTACCGTGAGGAAGGGAGGGGGGCACGGTAAGTCACGGCCTGGGCTTGTCCCCACTCTGCCTCTTTGCGGGCAGGGGGCTGTGTTAGCTTCCCACCCTTTCCCGCCCTCCGGGCGCGTTCGGGTGGGGGTGGTATCAGTGACTCACTCTTTCCCGCCCACCGGGCAGGATCGGGTGGGGGCTGGAGCAGCGTTCCACCCTTTCCCTCCCTCTGGGTTGGATTGGGTGGGCGCTGTTGGACTGTCTTCACAGTCTGTGCCTCTATTAGGCACAGAAAGTACTGTTTCTAGTTGGACAAAAAAGCAAAAGTCACAAATCCAATTGCATTATGTACGGATCAACGGCACAAACACAATATGTAAAAAGGAGAAAAAAGGAAGGTACGCGAGGTAGAAAAAAATCGATTTAAAGTTTACCGTTTTTGAAAGTTTGCTGACTTTTGGCATATTCCGCCTGCCGTACGTTACGCTTTGCTGCCAGCCACACATTTTCTGCGCGAGCTGATAACACACAATGGACGCTGCAGATCTCGGTGAGTGAAAATCCTGTGTTACAGTCTCTTCATGATATAAAATTGCATTGCTATGAGTTGTGTTCTGTCTAGCGTGTTATAAAAGTACGTTGCAGGCAAGCTATGTGTCATTTTATGAGTAATTTCACTCAATTTCTGTGAAAAACGAGTCACAATGTATGGTTGGCTAACGGAGTCAGATCCACCGGCAACCTATTCAGAGAATCATTCCATTTGTGACTCATGTCGAACTTAGTGTGTGTGACGCGTGCGCGCGCGTGAGTGTTAGTTGGTGTGTGTCTGTGTGTGTGTCTGTGTGTTCAGTATATGTGCACCTGTCCCTCTCTGTCCATGTGAGTTTGTTTTTTACATTTAGTCAAGTTTTGACTAAATGTTTTAACAAAGAGGGGGAATCGAGACGAGGGTCGTGGTGGATGTGTGTCTGTGTGTGTGTGCGTGTGTGTGTAGAGCGATTCAGAGTAAACTACTGGACCGATCTTTATGAAATTTTACATGAGAGATCCTGGGTATGATATCCCCGGACGTTTTTTTCTTTTGTTCGATATATGTCTTTGATGACGTCATATCCGGCTTTTTGTAAAAGTTGAGGCGGCACTGTCACACCCTCATTTTTCAATCAAATTGATTGACATTTTGGCCAAGCAATCTTCGACAAAGGCCGGACTTCGGTATTGCATTTCAGCTTGGTGGCTTAAAAATTAATTAATGACTTTGGTCATTAAAAATCTGAAAATTGTAATAAAAAAGTTTTTTTATAAAACGATCCAAATTTACGTTCATTTTATTTTTCATTATTTTCTGATTCCAAAAACATATAAATATGTTATATTCGGATTAAAAACAAGCTCTCAAAATTAAAAATATAAAAATTATGATCAAAATCAAATTTCCAAAATCGATTTAAAAACAATTTCATCTTATTCCTTGTCGGTTCCTGATTCCAAAAACATATAGATATGATATGTTTGGATTAAAAACACGCTCAGAAAGTTAAAACGAAGAGAGGTACAGAAAAGCGTGCTATGCAGCACAGCGAAACCACTTCCGCGCTAAACAGTCTCGTCAGTTTCACTGCGTTTTGCACGAGCGGCGGACTACGGTCATTGTGAAAAAATGCAGTGCGTTCAGTTTTATTATGTGAGTTCCACATGTAGTAATTTCGCCTTACGCGACTTGTTTATCGTTGTCATCGTTGTTGTTCTCAGCACAGATCTAGATGCTTTTGTTTAGAAGGGGAGTACGAGTAGATGAACCCGCTAGTAAATTTCCGCATTTTTCAGATGAACCTGAGCCAACATGCGTCATCTGTAATAAGCCAATCCAGAACGGACAACAAGCTGTGCACAAGACTGAAAAGGGGGTAAAAGGCCTTAAAAAGCCAGTCAAGTACGTAATGTTTCACTGACGTTCCAAGTAGGCCAGAGACTACATAAGGAGTGTAGGCAAGAGTTCTGCAACGCCAACTCGATAAACCGTGATAATAGAAAACGCACAACAGAGGAATCAGCGAATGTGGCTACCCTACGTTCGAAGCAGCAAAAATTTGACTTTGCGCATGACTGCTTGTTTTGTGGCCAGCCTGCCCTTGAAGATGACGAAAAGAAAGTATTTCCAGATGTTATTTTGTACGTTCCTTTAGTTTTCAGCTTAAACTCCTTCAAGCATGCCAAGAACGAGGTGTAGGGGACAAGTGGGCAGAGATCGTTCGAAGTCGCCTTGAATTTGCACCAGATCTGCATGCAGCTGATGCAGTATATCATAATCAATGTAATGTAAATTTCAGAACAAAGAAAAATGTGCCAATTTCATTTAACTCTCATCCCGATACCCTGGCGAAAGAAACGACGAAAGGACGACCAGAAGATCCAACTCGAACAGAAGCCTTTCTCCGAGTGATTTCCTATCTTGAGGACAATGAAACTGAACAGGTGACTGTAGGCGACCTTTGCAAAAAGATGGGACAATATTGTGATGAACCCTTTTCTGAAAAACACATGAAACGGAAGCTGGATCAGCATTTCGGTAAAACCATCATCATTACCAGCACCAACAACAAGTCCAACATCATAACTTTCCGTGTTACTGCAGCGGACATTTTATACTCATTTTCAAGAACTCCAAAAGATGAGGATGCAACAACTGAGAAGCTGCGAATTGTAGAAGCTGCTGCAAAACTGATCATGTCTGACATCCGGGAGATGAAATCAAACAAAGACAAGTATCCCACAAGAGATGAAATCGGAAACCTTGAACACAATCTTGAGTATCTGCCCGAGTCTGTCAAGCTCTTTCTCCAGACACTTATGCACAGGAAGAAGGAACCACAGCTGAAAATTGCATCGCTGGGACAAGCTTTGGTGCAAGCAACATGTCCAAGGATTGTGATGGCACCTCTTCAGATAGGGCTTGCTGTCCAGCTTCACCATCTGTTTGGTTCAAGGTATTTAGTTGATCACTTGAACAAGCTAGGGTACTGCCTTTCATATTCTGAGGTCAAGATCTTTGAGCAGTGTGCTGCCGTGAATCAAGGCACAGATCTAGCTGGCATGACACCAAATAGCTGCATTCAATTTATAGCAGATAATGTGGATCATAACATCAGAACCTTGGATGGTAGTGGAACTTTTCATGGAATGGGAATTATTGCAGCAGCAACTCCGGGAGCCAGATCTTTCAAACCAGTTCCGCGAAACCCGGATGTGACTGCTGTAAGTACCATAAAGGCAGGTCATATTCCAGTGCAATACTACAAAGCTGTGTCATCTGATTTGTCATTTAAATACAGCGAACTGCGAGACATGTCGGTGGAGGATGCCACTTGGAAACTGGACCTGCTGTGGAAGCTGTCATGGCCTCTGCGCTCCCCCAGACCTGGATGGTCTGGAATGATGCAGTCTGTCTCAAATGGCCTCTATCCCGGCAAGAGCACTGTGACTTTCCTTCCGATGATCGACATGGATCCCACAAACCTGAGCTGCATCTTTTCCACTCTGCAATTCGTGTCATCCTTGTCCTTGGCAGCACGTTCTGATGTGACACCCGTGCTCACTTTTGACCAACAAAGTCCTCTTCGTTCCATTGTTCTGCGCCTCGGGGGCTTCCACACAGAGATGAGCTTCCTGGGTTGTATAAAGTCCGCAAGATGATGTGCTACTAAGAATATGCTTAAAGTTCGTGTGCCGAGTTGGTCATTAGAGTTACACAGCTTAACTTTATTATCTGTTCACGGCATTCAGGACTTGCGTGAGCAAATACTGTGAACGCATCTATTATTATTGCAAATCGGTTTGTTCCATGTGAAATATCTCACAAAACCCTACAAAATGACATGTTACATGACCATATTTGGGTTTTTTACAAGAATTTTAACTTTTCCGGTAATGCTGTGACGTCATAACCGTCCAAATGACCCACTTGCGCAACCCGCAGCAACCTCCTTTTTAACTATAATGTTTATGTGCCTATTTTCGACCTTTTCATAAAGAAAACAAGACTTTTGCAATTTTGTCCAACCTTCCCTTTTTTCAGACATAACTTTCTGTGCCTATATTGTCCTGGCCCGACAATCGTTCTCCTCCCCTATCGGGGTGGGGGGGGGGGGGGCGGTGGGCTATAGGACTACGGCAGGGGGACGGGTGGGGGTCGGCCGTTTTCGGTTCGTCTCTCTTCATCGCTCTTACTGCTGTGACGAGCCACCCCCCTCCCCATCTGGGGCATGGCGTGGCTCAGGCCTTTCTACACAGTGGGGGTGCTATGTACGGCCTTTCCAGGCTATGTTACATACTCCTTCTCCGCTTCATTTGGGGCAGGTGGCTGTGTTAGCTGCCCGCGCTTGTCGCGCGTAGCGGTCGGGGAACAATGAGCTTGACTCTCCTTTGTTCTCTGCAGGGTGTCTCGTACAGCGGCCGGGGAACAATTAGGCAATAGCCACCGCCATTTGACATGTTGAGGTTGTAAGTAAACATTTTTCTCATGTTTTGTGATTGAATGGAAACCGAATCGCGAAGCGATGAGGTTTTCATTCCAATCACAAAACATGAGAAAAATGTTTACTTACAACCGAAACATGTCAAATGGCGGTGGCTATTTCCATTCTACTTTACTCACCAACAGTGGAACTCGATCTTGCTGAATGACACACTGGGAAAAACGTTCCTTTCCATAAAAATGTCATTGCTTTCGTCGACTATTTACCTCACGTACCTTTTTTCCACACTGCGCAGCTGATTCATTGACATTGAGGCTATCCTGAATATGTTACACAGCGAGAACTGACACTATTGTTAAGAATAGGAACTGAAGTATTTGTTTTTCATTTCTAAACTTTGTTGGTCATGATCACGTTCCAAAAATATTCATGTCGCCAAACGAACAGGACGTGACGTCGATTTGCCTTTTCATTCACTACAATACTCTTCCGGTCTCGGCTACAGGTATTTGTTTTGTTTCTGTTTCAGTGAAGCAAGTAAAAAACAAAAAAGTGTTTGCGCATGTCTGTTTGTTTATCGAGACCATTATGACGTATCTATTTGTCGTCTGCGAATTTAGCACACAGAGAGATAGAGAAAGTGAGAGATGAGGCAGCGTTCGCAAACTGAACAGATGCAAAGACGCTGCGTTTGCAACGTAAAATAATACAAAAGATATTGTTTTCCATGTTTATTGGATCATTCAAAGTCAACGCCATGAACATGAAGAAATTGGAGCAGATTCGTTCAGACAGTCGCATCAACAACAGAAATTATGTGGGCTTGAAAAGCAACAAAAAAACAAAAACAAAAAAAAAACCAACGAAAACAAACCCCAACAACTGAGGAAGCTCTGTGGGGAAAAAACACCTACACATACAACGCCAACCCTGAGCCAGTCAGGAGAACAACTATTTCGGAATTCTGGGATTATATCATCATCATGTGCTGTGGTAGTGGACATTCACCACGCTGTTGGTAATGTTCATCATGGGGATGCCGATGTTGGTGAAATTAGAAACGGAGGACGGAGGGACATGCACGCAACTGGAAGATGCACATGCGGTAAGACCTGCTTTGTTTTGTGGGTGTTTTGGTGTAGGGGGAGAAATCCCGCAACCGGCCTCGCTCTGTTCGACATTCGCGTTCTGGAGAAAGGAGGAATATGCGCGTTTCCGACTGTCAGTGCTGTCCGTATTGTAGGACCGCAGAGACCCTTCATTTTTGTGATCGGTGATGCGCATGATCTCTCTCGCCTCCACGCCATTGTCTGCCAGAACTGAGACGGTGGTGGCACGAACAGAATGGTTGGTGTAGCGTTCACTCAGCCCCAACCGTTCACTGATTCTGGGCATCATGACGGCCAGTGTGTTGTGACCACGCACACTTTTGAGATACCAAACGTCCTGTGTTGGGTTGAACTTTCTCCCCGTTCTTGGTTTCTGATACAGAACGTCATTTTCTTTGTTTCTTTTTTCCAAGAGCAGACGGAAAGACTTCAGGGGACAGGTGGCAGTGCCGTTGGCATACATTCTCTTTTTCGTTTTATAGTTAGTGTCACTCATCTTCCCTGGGTGATTTTTTGTGCACTCGGCATGCTTAAGGTATGCGTATTCCTTTCCCATGTCGTCCGTCTTGATGGCGAAGGAAGAGGCTTTGAGAGACCGCGTGTTTTCCATGCCTCTCCGTGCGAAATGCAGCTGGAGATCAAACCAAACCTTTTCCTGAAGCTGTGTGGGATCATTCAGGTCAAAGGCGTGGTCTGACCTCAGCTTTGTCAAGTCGGTTTCGGCTATGTTTGGATAATGTTTGGTCTCATCGCAGCCCTCTTCCTTTGCCTTCTTCAGCACCCCACAAAACATCTTGTTACTTGTGCTGAAGGCACTGTCCTTCATTATACAGATATTTCGCAGGAATGGTGGGTTGGTCAAGTGCCGATTGATGCTGGCTCTGACTCCGGCCATTGTGCTCTTTGAGTACCGTTTCTCTGTCCCGCTCCGCATTTCTGGATAGAAGCGCCGAAGGTATTCATTGAGATCATTGGGCGACAGCTCCTCGAACGCTGGGTCCAATTTCTCCTTTTCCAGCCATTCTGTGTAACAGAGAAAACCCAAAAAGGTGTTGTTGTTTTTCTTCTCAATGTTTCTAAACATGTCTGCTCTTTGATGGTAAAACCCAAGAAAGTCTAATATTGGCTGTGTGTGA